>NC_061098.1:62643098-62698057 GCF_015104395.2 Macrobrachium nipponense | reverse complement strand
TGGATTCGTGATACACAAACCACATAAGAACATAAAAAAAAAAATTGACATTTTAGTATTAAGATGGTGGTCAGAATAAAAATGTACATATGTTAAATTATTTGTGGGTTCTCTATAAATACTGAATTTACATTGGAAAGATTCTCTATGTATTAATACATCTAGGAAAGGGATGACAGTTATTTTCAATTTCAACAGCGAATTTTACGGATGGCGCTAAATTATTCAATTTAGACAATAAATCATTTACATCGATACCAACAGGTAAGACTAGTAAGATGTCATCTACATATCTGTACCATTTTAAGGGGACAAGTGTGATATTTGGGAGGTGTTGTCTTTCAAGAAATTCCATATATAATTTTGGAAGGAGAGGTGATAAAGGGTTACCCATGGCCTCATATAATTTATTTATGTTATCAAAAAGCTCACAAAAAGTTTCAGTGTTGCTAGAAATGAAAAAGAAACTCCTAAAAATGTACTTAGCTTGCCTTACTTTCGTGGATTTGAAACCATAAAATCAATATTTAAATCGTTTAATGTTAATGTAGTGTTCTCTTATAACAATACCATTAAAGATATGCTAATTAAGAATAGTCCCGTAACAAATAACAACATCAATTACAAAATTCCTTGTAAGGATTGCCCATCTTTTTACGTTGGTCAGTCAAGTAAAAATTTATGTGCACGTATTGAGCAGCATATGTATTCAGTTAGAACAGCCCAGACTTCAAATGCACTGTTTATCCATCTGTGTGAAAAATCTCATTGTATTAATTGGGGCGATACCTCTGTAATTGCTAAGTCTAATGATTATGTTTCAAGAAATTTACTGTAATCAGCAATTAACCCTTAAACGCCGGAGCGGTAAATAAAAAAATGACTCCCGTGTGCCGGAGGGGTTTGAGAGTGAGCGCGTAAGCGGAAAAAATATTTTTTTCAAAAAATCACAGCGCACTTAGTTTTTCAAGATTAAGAGTTCATTTTTGCCTCCTTTTTTTTCATTGCTTGAAGTTTAGTATGCAACCATCAGAAATGAAAAAAATTATCATTATCATATATAAATAATGCGATATATGATAGCGCAAAAACGAAATTTCACATATAATTGTATTCAAATCGCGCTGTGCGCCAAACAGTTAGAGGTAACAAGTTACTTTTTTTTCGTTGTAATGTGCACTAAATTTAGATCATTTTGATATATAACACATTGTAAAACGATAAAAGCAACACAGAGAAAATATTATCACAAAATGATGCATGAATTCGTAGCGCGCGGATGTAAAAAATATTTTTTTAAAAATTCACCATAAATCGAAATATTGTTATAGAGACTTGCAATTTGTTTCAAAATGAAGGAAAATGATTGAATATTACGATACTGTAAGAGTTTTAGCTTACAAATGCAGTTTCTGACAATTTCGAACGAGTTAAAGTTGACCGAATGTCGAATTTTTGTTAAAAAAATTTTTTTATATGCAAATATAAAAAAAATGAGAAATGCTACAACCTTCCAATAATTTTTGTTATATTGTGCATGTTTTTGCGCACATTTTCATATATACAACTTTAAAAAAAGCGTAATATGAAAAGGCTCAAATATTAGGAGAATGTGACCTACGCGTTTCCGAGATTTTCGGCCGAGAATCGGCGCGCGGACGGAATAAAAATAGTTTTTTCAAATATTCACCATAAATCGAGATATTGTTCTAGAGACTTGCAATATGTTTTAAATTGAGATAAATGATTGAATATTACTAGAATGTAAGATTTTTATGTTACAAATGCGTTTTTTTACCATTTCGGTTGAGTCAAAGTTGACCGATCGTAGTTTTTTTCGTACTTATCGTACTTTATATGCAAATATTTCAAAAATGATAAATGCTACAACCTTCCAATATTTTTTTTTATATTGTGCACGTTTTTGCGCACATTTCCATATATAAACCTCTAAAAAAAGCGTAATATGAAAAGGCACAAATATTAGGAGAATGTGACCTACGCGTTTCCGAGATTTTCGGCCGAGAATCGGCGCGCGGACGGAATAAAAATATTTTTTTCAAATATTCACCATAAATCGAGATACTGTTCTAGAGACTTGCAATATGTTTTAAATTGAAGATAAATGATTGATATTATCTAGAATGTAAGATTTTTTTTATGTTATATATGCGTTTTTTGACCTTTTCGGTTGAGTCAAAGTTTGACCGATCGTAGTTTTTTTTCCGTACTTATCGTACTTTATATGCAAATATTTCAAAAAATGAGGAAGTGCTTACAACCTTCCAATATTATATTGTGCATGTTTTTGCGCACATTTCCATATATAAAACCTTTAAAAAAAGCTTAATATGACAAAAGGCTCAAATATTATGAGAAAATGACCTACGCGTTTCAAGATTTTTTCGGCCGAGAATCGTCGCGCGGAGGGAAAAAAATATTTTTTTTTTCAAAAATATTCACCATAAATCGAGATATTGTTCTAGAGACTTGCAATTTGTTTTAAAATGAAGATAAATGATTGAATATTACTAGACTGTAAGATTTTTATGTTATAAAAGCGTTTTTTGACCTTTTCGGTTGAGTCAAAGTTGACCGATCGTAGTTTTTTTCGTACTTATCGTACTTTATATGCAAATATTTCAAAAATGATAAATGCTACAACCTTCCAATATTTTTTGTTATATTTTGCATGTTTTTGCGCACATTTCCATATATAAACCTTTAAAAAAAGCGTAATATGAAAAGGCTCAAATATTAGGAGAATGTGACCTACGCGTTTCCGAGATTTTCGGCCGAGAATCGTCGCGCGGAGGGGAAAAAAATATTTTTTTCAAAAATTCACCATAAATCGAGATACTGTTCTAGAGACTTGCAATATGTTTTAAAATGAAGATAAATGATTGAATATTACTAGACTGTAAGATTTTTATGTTATAAAAGCGTTTTTTGACCTTTTCGGTTGAGTCAAAGTTGACCGATCGTAGTTTTTTCGTACTTATCGTACTTTATATGCAAATATTTCAAAAATGATAAATGCTACAACCTTCCAAAATTTTTTTGTTATATTGTGCATGGTTTTGCGCACATTTCCATATATAAACCTTTAAAAAAAGCGTAATTTGAAAAGGCTCAAATATTAGGAGAATGTGACCTACGCGTTTTCCGAGATTTTTCGGCCGAAGAATCGCGGCGCGCGGAAGGGAAAAAAATATTTTTTTCAAAAATTCACCATAAATCGAGATACTGTTCTAGAGACTTGCAATTTGTTTTAAAATGAAGATAAATGATTGAATAATACTAGACTGTAAGAATATTTATGTTATAAAAGCATTTTTTTGACCTTTTCGGTTGAGTCAAAGTTGACCGATCGTAGTTTTTTTCGTACTTATCGTATTTTATATGCAAATATTTCAAAAATGATAAATGCTACAACCTTCCAATATTTTTTGTTATATTGTGCATGTTTTTTGCGCACATTTCCATATATAAAACTATAAAATAAAGCGTAATATGAAAAGGCACAAATATTAGGAGAATGGGACCTACGCGTTTCGGATATTTTCGGCCGAGAATCGGCGCGCGGAGGGAATAAAAATATTTTTTTTCAAATATTCACCATAAATCGAGATATTGTTCTAGAGACTTGCAATTTGTTTTAAAGTGAAGGTAAATGATTGAATATTACACTGTAAGTAATTTGCTTACAAAAATATTTAATAATATATATATATATATTTATATATATATATAATATATATATATATATATATATATATATATATATATATATATATATAACTTTTTTTTAAATACGTAAAATATATATATTACATTCTTCGATTCTGGTACCAATACATAAATAAAAGGAATGCAGGTGACACTTCTCTTTTTACATACAATGAAATGTCTTATTATTATTTTATCATGCACACATTCAGATATATAAAAAATTGTAATAAATATAAAACTAAATATAAAATAAATGCAGAATACTCACTCATAATCCTGACTCTTCGTTCTATTCTTGTTTTCTCCCTCCTCCATTGAAGAGCCTTGCATTTTTTTCCACTCGACATGACGAGGTACAGGTGGAGGAGGGAGACGCGCGCCCTTACTGCTGATGGACCGGCGGCCCCGTGCGCCCTCCGCTGTCGGTTTAGGGGGCGCGCTCCAATACATGACCTTAGTGTGGTTACTTTCGGTCACACTCCCCTATCCTGCAAAGAGCAACTTTGCAGAGACGACAGAAGAACCGGGTGTCTCTCCTTCTGCCATTCATATGGCACACCCGGCACCGTTTCTGCCTTCGCCCTTCTAAGGCCTCCAGTATGTGTTCCCCTGGCTGCAGCCGACACGCAGGGTCCACTACCCGACGAGAAGCGGTGATGGCGGGGCCGGCAGCAAGAGGGGCGTCGTCAGCAGGGGCGGCGGCAGCAGGGGCGTCGTCAGCAGGGGCGGCGGGCAGCAGGGGCGGCGGCAGCAGGGGCGTCGTCAGCAGGGGCGGCGGCAGCTGGGGCGTCGTCAGCAGGGGCGTCGTCAGCAGGGGGCGCGGCAGGTCGAGCGAAGTTGGCCCTCCTATCTGCCCTTTCCTCTAGGGGCAGATCTGCAGCTCGGGGCAGGGGGTCAGTTATGGAAGGCCACTCATCGGGATCGAAGTTGATGAGGGCATTCCCGGCTACCTCTAGAACTGTATGTGGGTCAACATCGGAAGATTGTCACCGCGGTACCCACAGTACAGTATGTAGGCATTTTTGGAGGGCCAACTGAAGGATGTATTTGAGGAGCTTCTGTGTCCACCTTCTGGTTCTCCTGGCGAAGGGATAGTACTGGATGAGCTGATCAAAGAGATCAACTCCTCCCATATGCCTGTTGTAGTGCCCAATGACAGTAGGCCGCTCGGTACGAAACTCCTCAAACACAACTCGGCCCTGTCGACGTGTCTTCTTCCGCTGTACGATCTCTTCTTGGATGGGTTCATGACTCGTCGTAATCATGGGGACAAGTCGGACACCCTTCCAACAGATGACGAAGACAGCGCCCTTCCGCCGCCACTGTCTCTCCTCTTGCCAGGTGTTGCGGATGACTAGCGAACCTCTTGAGGACATTCGGGCCCCACGCACCAACCGAAGGGTACCACTGACGTGAACACCTGCTTCATACAGTTCCTGGGCCAGGGATACCGAGTTTATAATAATTATCCATAAACAGGTGATATCCCTGGTTATGGAAACGTCCCACAAGGTTGAATACAGTGTCACGCAGCGTGGAGAAATACCCCGGTATACACTGAAAAAGTCCACAACGTATCCAGTGTTGGCCTCGGTAATGAGAAAGAATTTCACACCATATTTTCTTTGGCTTCTTGGGTTATTACACTTTTATACTAAGACGTCCTTTGTAAGGCATCATCCCCTCATCCAAAGACAGGTTCTTTCCAGGAATCACGAGATTACTACACCGCTCAAGGATATAATCCAACACTGTACGCACTAAAATGAGGCGATCACTGTTATTCCGGGGTATGGCCCTTCGGTTGAAGCGTTGAAGTACCTGTCCATCGCCAGGAAATTATCACGGGACATAACGCCAGGCACATTCGGCATACATAAAAAATAATTTCTCCTCCAATATTGCCTGACGTCGACAGCAGGTGTCATACCAAAATAAAATGTGGAGCCCCAAAAAATGTGCCATGTCAATGAGGTTGCAACCCCGCCAGTAATACGACAAGGTCGTCTTCAGCTCATACCGGCAGTACCGAGCGTAGTCCACCGTCTCGTGTACCAGGTATTCCAGCAATTCCCGCGTCAGGAAAAGCTGGATGAATCCCAAAACAGTCAGGGGTATTGGTACGGTCATCCCAGGGGTTGCCGTGAAGGGGTGCATGTTAGGAGGGGTGGGGTCCTCCGTCCACCCCTCGTCACTCTCCGACGACCGACCTTCACCTTGGCTGGCGCGACGAGCCGACCTTCTACGTGCCCGTGCGCGCGCACGCGCACGGGTGCGGGCACGATGCACACTAACCCCCCCCCCCCCCCCCCCCCCCCCCCCCCCCCCCCCCCGTTGGGCCCATCACCCTCTCTTAGGCCCTCACTTTCTGTATCGTCCTCTGCGATAAAACTTGAGCCCGTATCCCCACCCTCCCCCTCCTCCTCAGATTCCCCCTCGTATGCACTGAATTCGAGCTCACTTTCGGGATGTGAGCCTCGAACGGACATTGGGGGCAAATATTCATCCTCACTTTCATCGGGACTGATGTCCTCATCACTCGATGACCATCCGCCATCAAAATGAGGACTTGCGACATGTTCCCGATCAAGCTCCGAAAGATATTCGTCTATGTCCATTGGTTGGAAGCCTCCCCAAATGCCTACGAATGCCCCTAAGGACGCCCACATGCTTCCTAGGGGTAACCAAAGGCATACGATGTGTTCCCGAAACACTTTCAGCCACACGTGGCCGCACAGAACGGCCTTGAGGCGCGGGGTCATGCTGGGTGCTTGGCCCCTCGCCAGCATCCAGGTCCAAAACTCGCCTTACACGATCCCTTCCGACGGGTAAAACGCGCCTTTCACGGTTCACACGTCGTTGAGACATCTAGGAATGTCCTGTAGCAATACAAATGCTCAAAGTCTCGCACAAGTCCAGAAAAACACGCTTTTCACGAAAGATCGCTCTCGGATGGTGCGCTACTGATGCTGGCTGGAGCGAGAAGAAGGGATATCGCGCATGCGCACCTGGGTCACGCTTCAAAACAAAACAAGGCCTTGATCCGCGAACTCCCAGCATTCCCCAAGGCGCGTGATTCAAAAGTTTTAGGCTGGTAGGCCTATAAGTATTTTTCCGCGAATTTTAAAAAAAACTTTCGTATGTCGACGTAAAATACGTCCAGTCGGCACCCGACAGACAATTTATCTCAACGTAAAATACGTCCAGTCGGCGTTTAAGGGTTATACAAATCACTAATAAAAACAGCCTAAATCTTAGTCTGGGATTGTACCATTTGGACCCATATATTTGTAAAATGTTTATGAAGGACCTTAAAATAAATGAACTACTAATTGATTAGTCCCACATGTATATAGTTATTATCTCTCTCTTTCTCTCTTCTCTCTCTTGCTTGCTATATTTATATCCTATTTTCATCTTTTCACTCATTTTTTGGAACATTTTTGTAAATTTCATGTTACTAAGTCTTATATGCCTCCTTGTTTTTCAAAATGTATTGTTTTCTGGATGAATTATCTGTTGACCACGTGTGTGCTCCTCCAAGGTGTGGCTGCCTAAAAATCACTAATCTTGCCCTCAGGCGTTTTCTCGTTTCTGTAGAGTGAAATGGACCTTATGCTAATCTTGTAATGTCAGTTTGGATATTAAGCTTACTTTTACTATGTTTTTGCTCTGTATGATCAGTTGTGCCTAAGTAAAGGATCGTGTTAGACTGAAAGTTCTTAGCTCTTTTGCCTTTCATTTTCCTCCATGGCAAAACCTTTATATATATATATATATCATATATATATATATATATATATATATATATATATAGATATATATATATATATATATATATATATAGTAAATTTTCCTGAAGACAGCCCACTAAAATAAGCTCTCAGGGTGTCAAAACGTTTGACCACGACCAATGCGAGAAAAATCAATAGCTGAAGGCCAAGGAAGTAAATGAAGAGAAACACTACAGAATTTCTCTTTCTCTCTCTCACCACAGCTTTGCCGTAGAAGTTTATGTCCATTTCCATGATGGACTTCAGGTCAGACCACACTGGATACAGCTGTTCTACGTAGAAAGTCTGACACGTAGTACTGAGAGACTCGAAGTACACGGAGAGCTTGACTGGTTGGGCGCCATTCTGAAATAATAGTAAGTTAGGAATCGAGGAAGCTTCTGATCAGTCTAGTATAGGTACGACGCTGAACTGGCGCCGATAGCACAAAAACAAACATGCAAATTGAAGAGAGTACTGAATTTTTTATTTTCTGACTAAACCTGGTTCTTGTAATCTACAGCGGCTCAGAGTGGAAGTCATCAAACGAAGCCTGATTTATTTACATCAAAGACGAATTGTAGGTCGAAAGAAATACCTAAAGAAGTAAAGGAGAAAACAATATGAAATCTGGGTAAAAAAAAAAAAAAAAGGTGCCAGAGAATGATAAAAAAAAAATTAAAAAAGAAAGAGAAAAAAAAGAAGAAGAAAGTTATACTGCATGATACGAGAAGCCAAAAATCACAGACAGTTCTAGTTAACACCGAAGAGGTTTCCCACAACGTGTTCATTTTCTCACGCCTTGCATTAACTAAAAGAAACGATTATCTACCTTATCTTCACCTGCTCCCCTGCTCCAACCTATATTCTTTCTATATTCTTTATCAAAGGATAGATGAATAAATTGTTATTTCGTCTTCCCTTCTGAATCAACCTCTACTTTTTGATTCCATATACAATCACTAGTCCTAACTTAGTCTCTCTTATTCCATTTACTCACAGTTGTCATTTGTTATAGTTGCGTCTGCGGTAGGTGTGTGTGTGTGTGTATATATATATATATATATATATATATATATATATATATATATATATATATATATATTTATTTATATGTATATACATGCGGAAATGTGAATAAAGGCTAAATTCACTTTTAAAAGAAATTACAAAAAAAAAAAAAAAAATGGAATGGGTTTTACAGGCTCAGAACTTACAGTTTGAAGAGTAGCTCTATTCAACCACAAAACGGAACAATCACCCTCTTCTTCAGTAATCTTTGTAAAGACTTTTAACAGGAGAAAAAGAGATCTTTAATCAAAGAGGCGTCGTATAGGATATTTCATTTAGAATTTAACTAATACGATGAAATAATATGATTCATATCATAAACAGATAAAAAGCTCATATTTTCACAAAGGCTGATAAACAATCTCTCATAAATACTTCTATAAATAAAGCTACCTAATGTAAACTTATACTGTCGTAAACTAATTATATATTATCTACAATTTAGATTATATATAATATATAATATATAATATATATATATATAGATAATATATATATATTTATATATCTATATACGACAATTTATATATATATAATATAATAAATATATATATATGTATATATATAGGATATATATATATATATATATATAGATATATATATATATATAGTGGGTTTTTTTACCCTACTTCAGTAAATGAATCTCGTACAGCCAGAATTTGGATCACAAGCACAGCCCGTATCATGCCGAACCTGGAGTCCATTGCGTCTAGGACAGCAATGCAAATAAGGCACTGAAACGATGCTATTTATGAGACTTTCTCAGCTTATCTTATCTTTCCGCATTTTATTCTCGGGAAATCTACATAGGAGACTGGATACTCACTTCCTGGAGGGTGTAATCTTGCTTCTCAGAAGGAGATAACATGCTTTTATGTGTTTTAACAATTTGTCTAATACATTAACTTTCTCTCTCTCGCTCTCATGCAGATCCCCTCTTCTCAATGTCTATACTTCTATGTACATTCGATGGGATTGTAGGTACCATGGAACTATAAACATGGAATGGACATCTGCATAATCAAAGAGCTTAACAAATTAAAAATAACTCCTACGATTAAGAGGCCCCGTTGTAAAGGTATTGCCTCGACCTGTAACCATAATGTATTGACGCTGTTGTCACTGCGCGGCGCCATTGGAAAGGGTGGAGATGACGCTGAATTAAGCTATTAAACTTAATGGGAAGATTGAAGGAATATACTCTACAAAATTACAAGGGTAATTCCTTCCACTGAGTGTTCTCTGATAACTTTTCAGAATTGTGTCAGAAAATTCAAAGGATTAATAATTGCTTTGTAAGTTTAAGTATGTTAGTTAAATTCAGGTAAGAGTAATTTAGGTAAATGCAATTAATCTAATAAGGACTACGAATAAATTAAACCAAGGCCATAAAATTCCCAGGGCAGTTCAGTTTGGTCCCGGAATTCAATTAAGTTTCGACCCGGTTAAAGTAAAATTAGGGTAAACTAATCCCAAATAGTAATGCTAAGTAAACAGACAGAACTAATTGACAAAATTTTCTACTACGCCCAGGTTATTATATAAACCCCTGTAAAATTGTTCAATCTGAGTCTATGCCTAATTAATTCTCACAAACTCCAATATTACAATAGCATAACTACATAAAAGGGCTCAAAATGTAGTTAAGGTAAAGAAAACAGTGCATTATGTCTTAAATAAGTAAGTTAAACGTTAATGGACGAAACCGCTTCCTAACGAATGTTATTTTACTTACCGAATTTTCCGACGACAGATCAGTATGAATGGCAGTTTCAAATTTGGGTTGCAGATAAGGATTCGGATAGGACATGGGTTAGGATAGGTACAAACAGGAAAGGAGATCATACAAACCAATTATCTTAAGGGTTATTAATTTCTAAAACCCTACACTACGTAAATTAAACTCAAGACGAAGTTGACGAAACTAGTTGTCGCCCGTCTACCATGCTGTCTGTTTGAACAAGCCCCCCAAAACCCGCGCTCGGCCTATCGCTAAACCCCCGAAAAAAGCCTATGTCAGGTCAATGGTTCTTATCACTCCCTAAATCAATTAAATAATTTCTTAACTAATTTGAAGGGACAGTTAAATTTATTTATTAAATCTATCTATCAAATATTTTAAATGTTAAGTAAAATTAATCAGATTATCCAAAATATTGGTGGTGGCGTCGAGGGCGCTAATAGTAGTCGTAGCTGGGAGCGGGCCTTGCATCGGCCATCTCTAGTAGAGAGATTTCGAAGAGGGATGAATCTAAATGGTAAGAGACCCGTGGTAGTGGTTTCACTCACCCCAGAAACCATACCGACACCTTTTATATAAGGTGAGGTAATATTAAAATTTCTGCAGAGCTTATACTAAAGAAAATGGGGTAGTTATTTGTAGCTCTTAGATCTTTCCTCCTTAATTTTCCACCGATTTTAATAAATATAGGCTAATTGGAAAGCTCTTGTAAAATCCCTTTTAAATGTATAGGAATCAAGCGTGTAAAAAATACAGCGCTGCAGTGTTTTAAGTACAGATATCCAGATATGCACTTTATCTGGGTTTGCCTTTTTACTCAAGTGTTTCAAATTGTTTAATGGAGATTTTAATATATTCATCATCGGTTAAAAGCTCTCGTAAAGCAATTTCCAATGAACCCAATGAAGCACGTATATGTCTCATACAATAGAAATAACCATGGAACTATAAACATTAGAGTTCCATGGTGGGTACCCAACGTTTTATTGAAAACCCGTAGTTTCTGTCGTCATTATGGCCCAACAATCGATAACTTATTTCTCATTTTCATTCCGTTAAGTACACATGTTCCTGTACTATTTTCATATTCTAACAGTTCTTAATTTCGTTTTAATACCTTTCATGTTTATATTTATTTTTGTTCTTTCGCTGCCTCTTCATTTTCCTGTATTGAATGTATGTATAGCGTTTTAATAACCTTAGTCCCCATTTTTATTCCTTAAATACATAGACTCCTGTACTGATTTTATATTCTATTAATTAGTTATTCCATTTAAGGCCTTTTTATGTAGTTTATGATGAGAGTTTTGTTGTTTTTATCCTTCTGCTTCCTCTTCTTCCTATTGTTGTTTTCTTTTGTTTACATTCTGGTAACCAGTCAGTCACCAAAGTCCAGACTATGGTGACATCGATTGACGGGTTTGCGACTTCGTCCTTGACCAAAAGTAAGATGTTTTCGTTATTTATAAATGAATGAAATATTAAATCATACAGACAGGTTATACCTATAGGAATTCTATAGTAGTAGTTCATATATGTTATGGCTGTTAGTCGTATTGAATAGGAAAACTAAAGAGAATCCTGTAGCGCCTAAGCGAAGGTCTGTGCCAGTAGCTAGCCTACTTAGCTACTACTAGGTAGCTAGTACCTATGTACTACCTATGTGGGGTTAAGTGGACAACAATAATACTTATGATTAATAATATTTCAAAATGGTTAATAATATTCTGTTAATAATATTCCTGTTGTAGAGCTGTAGAAACAGCTTTACTATAGCCAAGCACTTTTTGCACGTAGGTAACTACCTATAGGCTACTAGGGTAGGCTAAATGGTCAAAATACATTTAAATGGTTAGGTGTTACTACCTACTAGCTACCTACCTATTTTCTACTAGGTACTAATAGGTAGGTAGTATTTCTGAAAGCTTGATATTTCAAAATGTGCGCGTGAATGATAATTTCCTGTTGCTACTCCTGTATAGGCTAGGTATACCTGGCATGTAGGATAGCCTAGGCTACACGGGTATCATAGGCCACGGCAAGATTCACCTACCCTATAGTATGTAGCCTAGCCTATAGCCTACTTATAGGCTATGGTACTATGTAATGATAAATGCAGGGTAATATCCAAGACCATGATAAAGGGAAATAGAAGGTAATCCTACAGTTTAGGGGAGGGGCCCCAAATTCACTGCATTACATAACGTCAAGATCTCTGCTTTTGTAAGCAGATAAACTGCTCATTTTTTCAGATTTATCAAAAAGTGGCGGCTGAAGAGCAAGAGCCCATGCTAGCCAGCTTCCTACATGGTTCCTAAGCGCTCACTCCACAAACACAGTTGTGGGCACACTATGCTATTTGCATGAGGTGCAGGGCTTTATTCCCTTTGTTTTTTTTTTTTACAATTCTGCTTTTGTAAGAAGATAAACTAATTTATTTTTTTTTAGCAAATTCTATACTTTTTTAATTTTTTTTTTTTTTTTGCAAATTCTATACTTATGTTTTCAGATCTGCCAAAAGAAGAAATTAAAAATAGGAAGGAAAACTTAGGCACACACAAGGGATCAATGAATTTGGACCCCTAAACTGTAGGTTTACCATTTAAAATGTTATCATTAAGCCTATCAGGTGCCAGGTCTTACTTGACTCCCATGTTTAACCTGACTTAGAGTGCTGTAAATCATAGTAGATATATGCAGCCTAACCCAACCTAGTACGTTAAAGGTGCTGGGTCACAACTGTTGGTTTTTTCACCATTCATTGACCTCCCTACACAACATGACCTCAAGAACCATAAAACTGAGAAAGTATTTGCATGCTTTCATACCATTTGCTCCTCTAAGAATATAAACCTTCTTCTTAGGGAAACACCTATGGTGAGAGTTAGTTTGGTGATTTAAACTTGCTAATAAGGTAGTTAGCTAACATCTAGTGAGGGAGTTGGTGTGACTACCCACTCATTTAGTAACTTTTTCTTTGGCTGCCTTGCTGGTCAGATGACTTGCACTTTGCTCATCAAGGTTGTTGTTGTAGGTACTTGGTTTGTTTGTCTTTGGCTTTAGTTTTGACTGTTGGGTATATGTTGATTAACCTGCTTGAAAGTATGGTCAGCTTAGATGTCTTTGTGTGAATGGGTGTGTTCATGGTCCATGTCATCTCTTTCAGGAGTATGTGTACCTGAATTGTTGGTGTCTTTGGAGGTTAACACACTACAATTCTTGTCTCCGGTTCCTTTTTTTTTTTCTTGGCCTTGATCTCAACTCCTGGAGCTGGAATGCTGTCTGCCTTTGCTCCCTTTCTTCATTCCAAGGACAGCATTGTGGCTGGTAGAGTGTTAAGTCTTGTAACCCCCTTCCTCCCCATTTTTGTTCCCATTTCACCTGTTTCTGACTTCATGATGTGTGTCCCCTTTTAAAGCCTTAGCCTTTTTCTAGGCACTTGGCATGATCCTCCAAGCAGGTGTAAGAGTGGGCTAGTGTGTCGTACCCTGTACTTAAATAGTGAACCCATTTGATTGGCTTTGGATCCTGATGGACCTAAGGGTCTTATTGTCCATAGAACCAGTATTGGCCAAGATGAAAAGGCACATAACATTATATATATACTATTATATATAGACATATACATATATATATATATGTATGTGTTCCAGGATTTTAGGGGGTACAAGTGCCCCCCTTGCCCTTATGTGCGAGCTCCCATGTCTCTACCTCAGACACAGCAGTAGAAATATTATTCCCTGCAGGATATCAAATTTGCCCTTAGGGTTGGACCTATCAATCTACAGACTGGTGAACAACCTTACTTTGTAATGGTTTCATACAAAAGAGATTTCTTTCTTGCATGTCAAACAGGGAGGTATGGAGTCAGTTGCTGTGGTTTTTCTCCAGGCTTCATGGTGGTTGGACCTCTGGCTCAAGACAATGGTAGACTGCATTTTTTGAGGACTCTTTGGAGGAGGATAAGGTGAAGTTCCAAAGGCTGAAGGTGTTGGGAGAAAGGACAATGACCTTCCTCTCTCCCCATTCCACTAACATGTGGTTTACCTTGGTCTAGAAATGATGCAATTGTGTTCTTAGCCTCAGGATAGCATATGGTAGAGAAGAGGTTTGTATTTAAGAAATATCAAAGTTATTTATAATATTGTGGCTTCTTTGTTTTTATTTTGTTATTAATATATAGTTCAAGGGTATTCTCTAAGCTACCATTCAATATCATTTCACTAATTTAAAGTATTGTGTTAATTTTTTTGCATGTATCTTAGGCTAGGCTTGATAATGTTAATTGTCTAAAGTAAGTACCTAACAGTTGAATTGTTTCTTTTGTAGATAACAGCTGATTTGTAGATGCTGTCAAGAAAATTAAAGGAACTGAAGAAGATTTATTCATAATTTCAGCTTACTTATATATACCTTCAGATTTCTTAGTCTTTCTTGGACTTTCTAAGAAATCTGACAGGACAGATGCCAGCTAGCACTACTACGAAGTTATTTTTTTAAGGTGAGCATTTTAAAATTAGTAATGCATACATAGATAACTGGTTAACTTACGATTTTAAATATGTTCTTAAGGACTTTAAAGATGTTTGTACATTGGACAAGCTAGTAGCATAATGTTTTATTTGGATAATACATGCAAACTTGAAAAATGAAAATGTATTTGTAGAAAAAACCTGCTCCCAAAGAGGTGAGTGGTCCCCATACTTGAGGGCAAGAACTTGCACTTCTCTCTCCTTATTTACTTTGTATAAAGTGTTTGCCAGTATTATACACTGTCGTTTGATTCTTTCTTTTCTTTCGATCCTTTGTGTTTATTTCTTACCTCAATTTTATTGCTTATTCAAGAAGAAACTGAAAATGATACAGCAAAGTAACACTTCAAAAAGAGAAGATAATGGGACACAACATTAAAATTACCATTTGATAATGGTAACATTGAAGCCACTCTTCCATATATTTCATGAATTGAAAGGGCATATACGTATTTGTTGAATTGAGTGTTTTTCCTAAATGCCCAAATACTTAAAGTGCCTGCTTTTAACAGTCCCCAACCATAAACATTGTCTTTACTCTTGATAATTCCTAACTATTTGTCTGCTGTACCTTCTGCTTTGAAAGCGTTGTACAGAATCATCATAACTGTCATGATCAGTTTTTTAGTCCATGTGATTGGCTTTTTGGCAAATCTGTTTATGATTTTTTCAGTTGCCCAACAACCATAAAATCCCGGTTCATGTAGATGATAAGGAATATGGATATTGGCTGTTTCGTATATTTGATGAGAATGTCATATTCAGTTGGATAGGTCCTGTGTTGAAACTGAGAAGTGTTGCTGGGTAATCATTTCTGCAAAGTCGCCTTGGGAAATTGGTTTCTGTTTTTTCAATATAAAGTTGAATACAGTATAGTATACTGTACTATTTGAGGTGCAGTAACATGGTTCGTTCATGGACTATTTTTGTGAACAAAGTACTTTAAAGTTGGTAAGTGTCACTTATTCAGATTTCTTTTAATATACAAGACCTTGGTGTAATCCGTATCACCTTTGTTTGGGCATGCACTGATTACTTGATTCATATTACTTGATTCATTTTGGTGCAGATTATTTTAGCAGGTTCATACCAGGGACCTCAAAATACACCCAGATGTTCTCAGCATCACTTCAATTCAGTTATGCATTGCTTCCTTATCCAGAATCATTTTGGTGGGGTCTACAGCACCAGGGTCATGTCAGAGGGCCTCATATGCTTCCCTTACATTGGGTTGTAACTACAAAACAATATTCCCAAATGCTGAAGTGTATCATAGCCTGCACAATTCAAAGCCTCAGTTCCTACCTTCTGGGTACAATAATGCAAATTTTTTCATAAAATTTATGTTTGTTCAATGAAACTTACCTGGTCCAGATATATATATAGCTGTATTCTTCGCCGACGTCCGACAGAATTTCAAACTCCCGGCACACGCAGTGGGCGTCCAGGTGTTAGTACCCATTCCCGCCGCTGGGAGGCGGATATCAGGAATCATTCCCATTTTCTATTCAGATTTTTCTCTGTCGCCGGTCGGTAAACAACTGTTTACAGACCTCCGCCTAGGATTTTGAAACTTCTTGTGCTAACTTGAGTATTCTGATTGACTTTTGGTTTTGATTTGGCTTGTTGGCTTGGCATACGTGATAGTGGATTTGATTTGAATTTGGCTTTGACTTTTCTTTGATTACGATGTCTGGATCTAGCGCTGCTAGCTTCAGGGTGTGTAAGGTGCATGAATGTAAGGTGAGGTTGCCGAAAGCTTCGGTAGACCCTCATTCAGTGTGCTCGAAATGTCGTGGTCATGTATGTATGTGGAATGATAGATGCATCGAGTGTGAGCAATTGACTGAAATTGAATGGAAGGCATATGATCTTACGTGAAAAGAAAAGCTTGAGCGTGATAGAATCAGGAGGTCTTCCTCTAGGAGCGCTTCTGTGAGTAGAAGTCAAGGTAGAATTGTATCTCCATTAAATCCTCCTGTAGATGTAATTCAACCAGATCCTGTTGTATTGCCTCCGAACAATCAGGAAGTGTCTGCAGAAGGAAGCGTATTAGTTACGATCATGGAGTCGATTCGTGCCTTCAGAAATCTAAAGTTGATTGCTCTACAGTCAAATGTGAATTGTGATAAAAGTGTTAGTGCATCTAGTGTAGTGGAAGGGGTGTCAGATCGGTCCCATAATGCCTCTAGGCCTAGGCCCCCTGCCGGACTCCCAGGCCTTAGGGAGAGGGCAAGCCGAAAGCCGAAGGAGGGTTACGGGATCTGATGACCGGTCTGAACGTCCCTTCGGCAGAAACTGAGGACGAATCTCAGGCTGCCGGTGTTCGTGCACGGGCACGAATACTTAAAGAGTGCTTCTCTTCTTCCGAGACTTCCTCTCCTCGCCGAGGTTGGGACGCTCGGAAGACCTCTCAAGGGGAGAGCGGCAGGGGCGCAAGTTGTCGCACAAGCGGCCGTCGCTCTTGTCGCCCTCTTAAGAGAGGTTTCAGAGAAGAGGACGCTTCACGTCCTTCTGATCGTTATGTAGATTCGTCACCTGAAGATTTTGAAGCTTTTCCGCCACAGAAAGGAACAAGGCTTCATCAGGGGAGGACTCTTTCGAGCGTCCAAGTCGCTTTAAAGCTTGTTCCTGAGTTGAAGGAAAGGGCATCCCCTCGCCCATCTTCCTCGCACAGGATGAGTCTTCTCCTGATCGAGAACTTCCCCTTCAAGGAAAATGCTTTGGGAAATGCAGAGACAGTTAGCCTCCTTTTTTGAGAGAAAGGAGGCAGAAACTAGTCATAGAAGGAAGGATAGGTGGCTGCCTATTAAGAGAACTAGGCAGTCCCCTGCTCCTACTCCGCCCGCGTTTTTCGGCCTTTGAGTCTACTTCTAGTAGCCGACGCATTAGAGAACGTGAAATTATGTTCCTCATGAACGGGCGTCTAGGAGAGACGAATTTGACAGAGACGTGAGTTGTCGCACAAGCGGCCAGCGTCTTTGTCAAAAGGCCGAGAACGCTCAAGAATCAAGATCGGAACGTCAAGCTTTGCATGTTGATGATCACAAGCTCGCGTCTTGAACAACGAGCGCTTACCAGACTCGAGAAGACGCTTTTTCAAGACGCGCGGATCGCTCGCCAAGACGCTCCAACTGACGCTGTTCAGGACGCACGGCGTCCTACACCCATCAGGACGTTCAGCAAGACGCTCAAGCGGACGCTGTACAGGACGCACGGCGTCCTTCACATCATGACGCTCTTCAGGACGCACGGCGTTCTTCATATCAGGACGTTCTGCAGGACGTTTCTCAGAACGCACGGCACCTTGCATATCGGGACGCTTTCAAGGATGTTTCTCAGGTTAAAGTGTCGAAGTCATCGCGATCTTTGAAAGGCGCTGATGACCAAGAGAAGGATCGTCTAGTGATCGCTGCCCTACTGATGATGACGAACAAAATGCGTCAGCGTCTTCAAAACTATAAGACGTTGACGGATTTACTTAAGAAATTATTCCCAGATAATTTTCAAGCGCCAAGTCCTTGCTCTCCACCTTCACAATTTGCTTCATCGAAGGCCCAGGAAGGCCCCTGGTCTTCGTTAATGATGGCCACTTCGCTCTCCGCGAAGAGAGCGTTTAAGAGAGTCCAGGATTGGATGGATTCAAGGAAGGTTAAAGGGAAGACTTCGTTTGCACTTCCTCCATCTAGACTGAAAGGGAGAGCCGGGATCTGGTACGAGACAGGAGAAGAAGCAGGATTGAAGGCACCGTCCTCTTCTCAAGGAGATTTCGCCAATTTGGTGGACGCTCCAAGGAGATCTTATTTGTCATCGGCTAAGGTTTCCTGGACAATGACGGAGACGGATCATCCACCTCAAGGGGTTATATAAGACGCTAGAGGTGTTTAACTTTTTAGATTGGTGCCTCGGGGGGGGGCGCTGGATGTACAATCGAGGAGTCAAGACTCAATTCGCTAGAAGAGCTTTCGAGTGTACTAGCTTGTATGGATAGAGCAGTAAGAGATGGCTCTGATGAGTTAGCATCTCATTTTGCTACAGGTCTGCTTAAAAAGAGAGCTCTCTATTGTAGCTTTACGGCGAAAGCAGTTTCTCCCGCTCAGAAGGCGAGTTATTTTATTCGCCCCCTTCTCTACGCATTTGTTTCCGCAGTCCATGATTAAGGATCTGTTTCGGTAAATTTGCAAGAAAAAGCAACAAGGGACCTCTTGACTCAATCTTCAAGACGACCTACTCCTCAGGCTTCTACTTCAACAGCTCCAGCACCCAAGAAGAAATTTAAGCCCTTTCGTGGAGCACCTTCCTCTAGAGGTTCCTCGAGAGGAAGGGGGTCCTTCAGAGGTAAGATCTCTTCTACCAAGAAGGGAAAAGATTGACATTTCTGCCCTTCAGGCACCTGTAGGTGCGAGACTCACCTTATTTGCTCAGGCATGGAGGACGATAGGGGCGGACACCTGGACCCAAAATTGACCCTAGTATGTGATAGAGAGAGGATACAAGATCCCTTTCCTCTCTACGCCTCCTTTGAGCACGAAGCCGATAGACCCTGTCGCCCGCATACCAGTCAGAGAAGCAACAGATCTTACTCGACCTTCTAGATCAAATGTTGGAAAAGAAGGCAGTAGAGGAAGTTCTGATTCTGGATTCCCCAGGCTTCTACAACAGGTTATTCCTGGTTCCGAAGCAGTCTGGGGATGGAGACCTGTCCTAGACGTCAGCAGACTGAACGTTTTGTAAAGAAAGAAAAATTCAGGATGGAAACTTCTCAGTCTGTGCTAGGAGCCTTGAGACCAGGGATTGGATGGTGTCATTGGACCTTCAAGACGCTTATTTTCCACGTCCCGATCCATCCCCAATCAAGGAAGTTCCTGAGGTTCGTCTTAAAAGGACAGGTCTTCCAGTTCAGGGCTCTGTGCTTCGGTCTGAGTACGGCGCCGATGGTTTTTACTTTCCTCTTCGGAATGTGGCGAAATGGGCTTCACCTATCGAAAATAAGAGTCTCGCTCTAACCTGGACGACTGGCTAATCAGTCCGCCTTCGAAGTCAAGGTGCCTGGAGGACCTTCAGACGACATTACAGCTGACAAAGGCCCTGGGCCTTATAGTAAATTACGAAAAGTCCCATCTGATCCCACGCAGTCCATCGTGTATCTGGGGATTCAGATGGATTCAGCGGCTTTTCAAGCTTTTCCATCAAAGGAACGTCAGCAGAGATGCTTAGAGAAAGTGTTAGCCTTCTTAGGGAAAGAAACATGCTCGGCGAAGGAATGGATGAGTCTGCTGGGAACCATTTCTTCGCTGGAGAAGTTGTTTCCCTGGGAGGTTGCACCTCAGGCCACTCCAGTTTTTTATGGCAGAAAACTGGAAAGACAAGAATCTAGACTCGACTTTGATTATATCAAAAACGGTCAAGGATCATCTGAAGTGGTGGCAAGATCCGACCAAACTCTCGGAAGGGATGTCCCTCAAGCTTTTGAGCCGACCTAGTGTTGTTCTCAGACGCCTCCATGGTGGGCTGGGGAGCAACACTAGGAAAGGAGGAAGTGTCAGGCCTCTGGAGAGGGGAACAGAGGTCCTGGCACATAAACTTAAAAGAATTGGAGGCTATTCGGTTGGCCCTTCAGTTCTTCGAAGAACGATTGGTGAGCCGAGTTGTCCAGATCAACTCGGACAACATTACGGCTCTCGCTTACATAAAAAAGCAGGGGGGGACACACTCTCGGTCACTGTTCGTGATAGCGAGAGACATCCTTCTATGGGCGAAGGCTCGAAACATAGTGATCCTGACAAGGTTCATTTCAGGAATTCAAAATGTGCGAGCGGATCTTTTAAGCCGTCGACATCAGATGCTTCCCACAGAATGGACCCTACATCTAGAAGTCTGTCAGGAGCTATGGAAGTTGTGGGGACGCCCGCTAGTCGACCTCTTCGCAACCTCGAAAACGAAGAGGCTTCCGATTTATTGCTCTCCAGTACTCGACCCCCGAAGCAACTAGCGGTAGATGCCATCCTATGGGACTGGACGGGATGGATGGATTGTACGCCTTTTCCCCCGTTCAAACTCTTAGGAGAGGTAACAAGGAAGTTTGCGGCGTCGCCAGGAGCGAGAATGACTCTGATCGCCCCCTTTTGGCCCTCAAGCGATTGGTTCACGGAGGTCATGTCTCTTCTGGTAGACTTCCCGAGAACCCTGCCAGAGAGAGTCGATCTTCTCAAACAGCCCCACTTCGAGAGGTACCACGGAAACCTCTTCCGCTCTGAGTCTGACTGCGTTCAGACTATCAAGAAGTTGGCCAGAGCGAGAGGTTTTTTCAAGATCAGTGGCAGAGGCTATTGCCAGTGCGAGAAGAAGATTCCTCTCGAGCAGTTTATCAGTCGAATGGACTATCTTCAGGAGATGGTGTAGGAAGAGAGGTATTTCCTCCTCCACGACCTCTGTGAACCAAATCGCTGAGTTTTTCTCCTGCATTTGAGAATGTGGACAAATTAGCATTGCCCACGATAAAAGGAATATAAGAGCATGCTGTCAGGCTGTCTTCCGCCACAGAGGATTAGATCTGACAAATGATAAAGATCTTCACGATCTTTTGAGATCGTTTGAGACAACCAAAGTACTACAACCAAAGGTTCCATCATGGAACCTTGATGTAGTTCTAAGATTCTTGATGTCGGCTCCCTTTGAACCTATGCATGCTGCCTCTTGAGAGACACTACTAGAAGGCGATTTTTCTAACTGCTCTTGCTACGGCAAAGAGAGTTAGTGAAATTCAAGCAATTAGTAAAGATGTGGGTTTCAGAGGACACAGTGCAGTGTGCTCCTTGGATCCTAACTTCTTAGCGAAGAATGAGAACCCATCTAACCCCTGGCCAAAAACCTTTGAAATCAAGGGGTTAACAGAGTTCATCGGACAAGAGCCAGAGAGAGTCCTGTGCCCTGTCAGGGCTCTCAAATTTTACATGCAAAAGACCAAAGATTGTCGGGGTCCTTCGGAGAACTTATGGTGTTCTGTTAAGAGACCCGACTTTCCTATGTCGAAGAATGCACTGGCATTCTTTTTGTGAAACACCATCACGGGAGGCCCATGCGTCCTGCTCGGATGGTGATATGAAGCTTTTGAAAATAAAAGCCCATGAAGTGAGAGCTGGTGCGACTTCAATGGCATTTCGAAAGAATATGGCACTTAATGATATCATTAGCGCAACTTTTTGGCGAAGCAACTCTGTGTGTTTGCTTCACATTACCTGCGGGATGTGAAGACGGCATATGAGAACTGCGAGTCGCTTGGACCATACATATCCGCAGAAATGGTGTTGGGGGCAGGGAGCAGCACAAATACTACCCTATAGAAAAGGGGTAGGTGTGCTTTTTAATTTTGGTGTTGGTTTATGGTTGAAGGGTTGGTTGCTTGAGGCGCCTTCCCTTTCTTTAGCCTAGAAGTTATGGGACTAACTTCGATAGGTTAGGTCAGGTGGTGGTTTTTTAGCTTCGTTGCCCTCACAGTTAATGGTCAATATGGTCTAGTCACATTGTGGTCACGCCCCCGTTGACAGATCATCTAGAGCGCACCAACTACACAGGTCACCTACCTTGTTGGCAACTCTAGTAAAGCAAAAGCAGACTTCGATGACAGTAATCAAGAAGTCAGCTATGCTAACAGGTAAGGAATCAAGATGTCAATCATCTGCACTTGAGGTGTTTCCTATAAATCCTTCTATTCTGTCCCTTCCCACCTCCAATGGTGGGATTCAGCATATATATATATCTGACAGGTAAGTTTCATGAACAAAATGTTATTGTTATGATACAATAAAGTTTGTTCATACTTACCTGGCAGATATATATAATTAAGTACCCACCCACCTCCACCCCCTCCCCTCAGGGGACAGTGGTATGAAAATCTAAGGGTTAATTTTTTTTTTTTTTGAAAATGGAATGTGATTCCTGATATCCGCCTCCCAGCGGCGGGAATGGTACTAACCACCTGGGCCGCCCACTGCGTGTGTGCCGGGAGTTTTGAAATTCTGTCGGGACGTCGGAGAATACAGCTATATATATATCTGCCAGGTAAGTATGAACAAACTTTATTGTATCATAACAATAACATTTTTACCATTTACATATGTATATTACATGCAATTCAGTTTTACTTTTTTTCTATTATACAAGTACTAGTTGTAAGTTTATTCTCTGTAAGCATAGTAGGGCTTATTTGTTGGCTGATAAGATTCATCCACAATGATGTGCTTTTATATATGTAACTTACCAAATAATTACATTGCTCAGTTTCACTCGCCAGTAGCTTAAGAATTTTGAAAAGCGCAGTAGCGCTAGTGTATGTGTAGGTACCAGCCCCACTCACATTCGGGGGAAGAGAGGAACAACTTCAGAAAGGAGTTCAGTTGTTTTCTGCCAGCTCTCGACTGAAGTTCAGTTGTGAGCGGTCTGCTTGGATTTTGATTTTTTATCTGCTTTACTGTCGGTGTTATTTGGTGAAGTATTGGTAGCGAAAGGCTTTATTGTTTGGTTAATTCTCCGTTAGAAATTTTAATTATTAGGACGAAATTACTGGATTTGAATTTTCAAGATGATTACTCATTTTTCAATATGTCTGACACTAGTAGTACTAGTGTAAGGTGTTGTAGCAAAGGCTGAAATACCAGATTGATAAAAGAAAAGCATGATTTGCACACCTGGTACATTGAATGTAGAGGACAGGAATGTTCAGTTAACAAGACTTGCAATGAACGTGCAGAGTTGGATGCAAAGAGAATTTGAGGTCTCATTTATCCAAATTAGACAGGGATAGAAAGTGTAAGGCTCCCCCTAGAGCCAAGACCAAGACTTTAGATAATTCTGAGATGTCTTCTGTAGATAATCCTAATATTTCTGTGCCTGCTCCCACCTTGTCACCTGTTCCCAGTCCTCCAACTAAACAACCTGCTCCCTTACCCAGCTCCCCTGCCTCTGATCCCAACCCCATTGCCAGCCTCGAATTGAAAATTGTGTGCAGAAGGTTCAGTGCGTATCCTTATGGATAAGGAAGAGAATAAAGGTGTTGTTAGTGCAGTGGAGGAGGCGATTGCTGCCGTTGCTCCAAGGTAATATTCACTGGCATACTCCCCTGCATCTGGGAGCAGTCATACTGAAGGCCATAGGGATGTCAGTGGGGACTGCCCACGGACAGTTGTCCTCTCTGTCAGACCTATTACAGCGTCCAAGGTCGCAACGATGGATGGCCATTGGAATGGCATCCAGAAGTTGGTGAAGTGTCAGTGGAAGAGTCGACCGTTCGTCCTGTCACTGCTCCTAGGAAAAGGTCACTGGTGCACTCCCTTGCATCTGGGAGCAGTCATACTGGACACCATAGGGATGTTGGTGGGGACTGCCCATGGACAGTTGTCCCCACGGTCAGACCTGTTGCAGTGTCCCAGGTTGCAACAAAAGATGGCCATTGGAAAGGGACATCCAGAGGGAAGTGCACAGGCTGTCCTTGAGTTCTGAGGTGTCCAGCCCTGAGAATAGGTGCTAGTGGGCTGTAGGGATGAATCACGGCCATTAAAAGGCCTGTTTTGGGCACAGTCCCCTCTCTCACAGTGCTGTGCAAAAGATTTAGGGAGCCAGGAAACCATGTAGTTTTTGGGGCTCCCCGGAACGTTATTTCTCTGGAACTACTTGTGCTAAAGCCAGGCCGTTCATCCATGAAATGTTTCTCTTTTTCTCAGTGCAGATTGGTTTTTTATGACCCATTATCTGAAAGACATAGAAGTGTTATTTGATGATTGTAGTGTTTTCGTGAGTTGTCTGTGGCTGGCAGGGTGTTGGGTGAGGAAGCATAGGAAGCCTTTCTTCTTATCTTTTCATATCTTCACCTTGATATCAGGTGTTGAGTTCAAGGGGAGCCTGGGGACACTTGGTGCTCGGAGCACCCTCCATTTTATTTTTAATGGTTGGGTGGTGTTTTTATATTATTGCAGTGTAGATGATTTGTGTTGTTTTGTCTGGTCATTATTTAGTCAGTTTATGCCCAGGACAGGGACACTGACTACCTATATGCTATGTAATCATTGGATTCATCCCTTGCTACAAAGCCCCACTGTTGTAGAGATGATTCCAACCAACTAGCCACACCCTACATAGCTAAGATGAGCGCCGACCACAGGCAGTATCTACCTGCAGCAGCTCTCGTATCAGGTAAGGAACATGAAGCATTGTTATGATGCTTTTATTTTTTATTCTCTAAGTCGTTATCATTAATAATGTTTGGAGTAGAAACTAGCCATGTCCCACCTCTGGGTAAATTTGGGATTCAGCTATGTAATTACTTGGTAAGTTACATAGTATATGAAAATGACTTTTGTTCATGAAACTTACCTGTCAGATATATATATAGCTGTATTTCTGACGTCCGACAGAATTTCAAAACTCGCGGCACACGTAGTGGGGCGGCCAGGTGTAGTACCCATACCCGCCCCGCCGCTGGGAGGCGGATATCAGGAACCATTCCCATTTTCTATTCATATTTTTTCTGTCGCCGGTGCTGCAAACAACTGTTTTGCAGTACCTCCCCGTCTAGGATTTTTTGATTATCTCGCTTAATATTATCTGGATTGACTTTGGTATCGACTTCTGGATTGTTGGATTGGCACGCGTAATAGTGGAACGGGTTTTTTGGTTTTTTGGATTTTGGATTGGCTTTTCTGTGTACATGATGTCGGGATCAAGTACTGGAAGTTTCAGAGTGTGTGTGAGGAGTGAATGTAAGGTGAGGCTTCTTAAACCTTCAGTTGATCCTCACACAGTTTGTATGGATTGCAGGGGGCATGTTTGCTTGGTTGATGATAGGTGCAATGAATGTAAGGATTTGGATGATGATAAATGGAAGATGTATGAGACCTATCGACGTAAATTGGAGCGCGATAGAGTCAGGAGGTCTTCCTCCAAGGGCAGTTCTACTAAAGGTAAGGATAGTAAACATTTCTCCTCCTCTAACACCAGTAGATTTTGCTCAACCTAATCCTGTTTTGTTGCCTTCGGGCCCCAGTGTTGTGTCTGGAGAAGGTAACACACCCTTTCTCTGATTCTGGAGTCTATTCGTGCTCTCGAATCTAAAGTTTTGGCCCTAGAAACCGGCCCTGTGAAAAGAAATTTGTGTTAGTGCCCCTAGTGTTGTGGAGGGGGCGTCAGATCGGCCCCATAATGCCTCTAGGCCTAGACCTCTATCGGACTCCCAGGACTCAGGGAGTGGGTATGTCGAAAGCCGCAAGAGGGTTACGGGGGCTCCCCACCGATCTGGCGTCCCTTCGGCAGGCCTTGTTGCTAAATCCCAGGCTGCCAAGGAGCGCGCACGAGCGCTTGTCCTGAAAGATTGCTTTTCGTCCTCCGAAGCGTCCTCCCCGCGCCAAGGGGTGGAGCGCTCGGAGAGACTCGCGTCCGTTGAAAAGGACCTTTCGCTTTGAGGACGCTTCACGTCCTATGTCTCCATCTTTCGTCAGAGGACGCTTAAGACGCCTTTTCCTCCTCAGAAGAGAGGAAGGCTTTCTACCGACGAGGACGTTGGTTTCCCACGCACAGGCGTGTTCACCTGAGAGGCAGATAGCTGTACCTGCTAGAAGGAAGGAGGCGTCCCCTCGCCCCTCGCCTTCTCGCAGGCTCAGTCCTGCCCCTTCTTATGCTCCTTCGCACCTACGAAGGATATCCTAGTGTCACTTCAGGACCAGATTACGTCGCTGATGGCTCAGAGGACTCTCCCAGCAGCAGTCGAGCCTAAGCGTAGGAAGGACGTTCGGCTGCCCGTCAAGAGGACGAAGCAGCCTCATTCTCTCTCGTCTCGCTCGTCTCGCTCGTCTCTCTCTCCTCCTCCGGATCGTCACCGTTCTCGTTCTCCGAGTAGATCTTTCGCTCTCTCAGGAGAGTGGACCGCTCGCCAGGGACGCGCGGCGTTTCGAAGCAGGACGCTTTGCGCTCTTATTCGGCAGGGAGCTGTTGAGGACGCTCGCAGGACGCTCGCGTTCTAAACAGGACGCTTTGCGCTCTCTACAAGACGCTTTTGAGGACGCTCGGCAGGACGCTCGGCGTTCGAAGCAGGACGCTTTGAGTTATCGACAGGACGCCTTTGAGGACGCTCCGCAGGACGACTCACAACGTTCGAAGCAGGACGCTTTTTTTTCGAGCGAGGCAGGACGCGTTTTTTGAGGACGCTCACAAAGACGCTTGCTTGGCTAAGCAGACGCTTTTGGCGCCTCTCGTCAGGAAGCTCGCGCTTCCTCTCGTAGGGACGCGTCGGGTTTAAGACAGTTCCCGTTGGCTTCTAAGGACGCTCCTCTTTTTTCACAAGATGTCCGTTTCCTCTAAGGATCGAAGTAAGGGCGATTCCGTACCTGTAGCGGTACTTCCAACCAACGGAAGTCATTGTTCAGGATGGGAGACGGTGCTGGACGTACTCCCTCTCCTGATGGGCGTTCTCCAGTTCCTCTTAGGGAGGAAGGGGAACTTAGTAGTCCAGGGAGTTCCGTCGAAGAAGAACAGCCGGTAGCTTCAGCTGTCTCGGACTACAAGGTTCTTGTTAGGCTGTTACGTTCAGCCTTCGGGGAGAAGTTCCAGCCGGCAGCCCCTAGGTCTCCTCCCTCTCAACTTTCGTCTTCCAAGACCGTTAAGACCCCTGAATTCGTCGAGATGAGGACATCGCTGTCGAACCAAGAGGGCGTTTAAGAAGCTTCAAGACTTTATGTCTAGAAGGAAGGATCAGGGCAAGACCACTTTCGCCCATCCACCCTCTAGACTCGCCGGGAAGGAGGATTTGGTATGAGACCAAGGAGGACGTGGGATAAAGGTTCCTTCGTCCGCTCTGGGGTGACTTCTCAGTTTAGTGGACGCTCAGAGGAGGTCTCTCTTATCGTCTGCTAAGGTGTCCTGGACTCCTGTGGAGACTGACCACCACTTGAGGGACTGCTTCGTACCCTAAATGTTTTTAATTTCCTAGACTGGTGTCTGGGAGTTTTAGACCTTCAGTCTAGAAGTCCTGATTCTCTCAGTCTGGGGAGCTGTCCAGCGTGTTGTCATGTATGGACAAGGCCGTCAGGGATGGTTCGGAGGAGCTAGTTTCTAATTTTGGAACTGCTTTCCTGAAGAAAAGAGCACTGCTTTGCAATTTTACGCTAAGTCGGTATCTCCCGCTCAGAAGCGGAATTGCTCTTTGCGCCTCTTTCGGACCATCTCTTCCCCCAGGCTATGGTAAAGGATCTTGCAAGAGTTTTTGCAAGAAAAGGCGACCCAGGACCTCTTGGTACAGTCTTCGAGACGTCCAGCAGTTCCTTCCTCTTCGACATTCAGCAAACCCCCGAAGAAAGTCAAACCCTTTCGCGGGGACACCCCCCCTCGAGAGCAGCTCCTCGAGGGAGAGGTTTTTCGAGAGGAAGAGCTTCATTCAAACCCAAAACCAGCAAATGAAGATCTCGTCCTTCAGGACGCCAGTCGGGGGCCAAGACTGGAATTCTTTGCGGAGGCTTGGAGGCAGAGAGGGGCGGATCCTTGGACTCTCAAGATAGTAGAGCGGGGGTACAAGATCCCCTTTTTACATCCTCCTCCTTTAACATCAACTCCCAGAGACCTCTCTCATCTATCAGGGAGAGAAGAAAAGTATTCTTTTCGATCTGTTAGACCAGATGGTCGAAAAAAGAGCGGTGGAACAAGTCTTGGACCTAGAGTCACCGGGCTTCTACAACAGGATTTTCCTAGTGCCGAAGCAGTCGTCAGGTTGGCACCCGGTCCTGGATGTGAGCAGGCTCAATCTTTTGTAGAAAAGATAAAGTTCAAAATGGAGACGCCTCAGTCGGTGCTGGGAGCCTTGAGACCTGGTGACTGGATGGTGTCTCTGGACCTGCAGGACGCGTACTTTCCACGTCCAGTCCACCCTCTTTCAAGGAAGTACCTGAGATTCGTCTTGGACAACAGGGTTGGCAATTCAGAGCCCTTTGTTTCGGTCTCAGCACGGCCCCGATGGTTTTCACAATGATTATGAGGAATGTAGCGAAGTGGCTCCATTCGTCAGGGATCAGGATATCTCTATAACCTCGACGATTGGCTGATCAGAGCGTCGTCGAGGCAGAAGTGTCTGAAGGACCTTCAGTTTACGTTAGCCCTAGCAAAGTCTCTGGGTCTTTGTTTTGTCAACTCCGAAAAGTCGCATCTGACCCCGACACAGTCCATCGTGTATCTGGGGATTCAGATGGATTCAGTGGCTTTTCGGGCGTTTCCATCCCAGGAACGTCAGCGACTGGGGTTAGAGAAAGTCGCAGCCTTCCTAGAGAGAGAAGCTTGTTCGGTGAGGGAGTGGATGAGTCCTGCTGGGCACCATTTTCCTCGCTAGAAAAGTTTGTCTCGCTGGGAAGACTGCACCTCAGGCCTCTTCAATTTTTCCTTGCGGAAGAATGGACGTCGAAAGAGGACCTGAATGCGATCCTAAGGATCTCCAACAAGGTAAAAAGTCCACTTAAGATGGTGGCTCGAACCCTCAGAAGTTACGAGAGGGCTTCTCCTTAAATCTTCTGAGCCCCGACCTAGTGTTGTTCTCAGACGCTTCCATTTCCGGTTGGGGAGCAACACTAGGGGGGGAGGAAGTGTCAGGCTCCTGGAGAGGGGAACAGGTAGCCTGGCACATCAATGTAAAGGAACTGGCAGCGATATTCTGTCGCTGCAGTTCTTCGAAGACAAACTGTCAAGCAAGGTTGTTCAAGTCAACTCAGACAGTACCACAGCCACCCTTGCGTATCTAAAAGAACAGGGAGGAACTCGCTCCAGATCCCTTTTTTCTCCTGGCGAAGGAAGTTCTGCTATGGGCAGACGCAAGGCGCATCAAGATCCTGACAAGATTCGTGGCAGGGGTTCAGAATGTCAGGGCGGACCTTCTCAGTCGCCGAAATCAGATTCTACCAACAGAATGGACCTTGCACCAGGAAGTCTGTCAACAATTATGGGGATTGTGGGGACGTCCTCTAGTAGAACCTGTTCGCTACATCAAGGACGAAGAGGCTTCCTCTGTATTGCTCCCCAGTTCTGGATCCAGGGGCAATTGCAGTGGACGCGTTTGCTCTGGAACTGGACAGACCTGGATCTTTACCGCCTTTCCCCCATTCAAGATCATGGGGGACGTAATGAGGAAGTTCGCAGCTTCAGAAGGGACAAGGTTGACTCTGATTGCCCCAATGTGGGCCAGCAAGAGAGTGGTTCACAGAGGTCATGACATTCCTTGTGGACTTCCCAAGAACGTTGCCCTGGAGGAGAGATCTACTCAGACAGCCTCACTTCAAAAGGTTTCACCAAAACCTCTCCGCTCTGGCTCTGACTGCTTCAGGACTATCGAAAAGTTGGCCAGAGCGAGAGGCTTTTCAAGGCAGCTGCGAGAGCAATCGCTAATGCTCGAAGAGCCTCTTCAAGAGCTGTCTACCAATCTAAGTGGTCCTCCTTCAGGGCATGGTGCAAGAAGGAAGGAATTTTACCTCTTCCACGACCTCTGTGAATCAGATAGCCAGATTTCTTACTCTACTAAGAAATGTGCCGAAATGGCAGTTCCTACAATCAAGGGTTATAGGAGTATGTTGTCTGCCGTTTTTCGCCATCAGAGGACTGGACCTCTCCGACAATAAGGGATCTGCACGATCTCTTAAGGTCGTTCGAAACCACCAAGATTCACACCAAGGCAAGACCGCCCTCATGGAATCTAGATGTGTTGTTGTTGAAACATCTGATGCTAAGTCCCTTTGAGCCTCTCCATGAAGCTTCTCTAAGGGACTTGACGAGAAAAACGCTTTTCCTAGCTTCTTCTGGCGACGGCGAAGAGAGTTAGTGAAATCCAAGCGTTCAGTAGCCTAGTGGTTTTCAAGGGAGGGACAGCGCTGTCTGCTCGTTGAACCCTTCTTTCTTGGCTAAGAACGAGAAACCCGTCTAATCCTTGGCCAAAGAGCTTTGAAAATGAAATCAAAGGAATATCGAGTCTCTGGGTGGGGAACAAGAACCAGAGAGCAGCCCTGTGCCCTGTCAGGGCTCTCAAGTTCTATGTGAATAGGACTAAAGAGATAAGAGGTCCCTCAGGTAATCTCTGGTGCTCGGTGAAGAGACCAGATTTGCCGTTGTCGAAGAATGCTGTTTGCTTTCTTCTTGAGGGACGTACATTAAAGAGGCTCATTCATCTTGCCAGAAGACTGATATGAGCCTCTTTAAAGTGAAAAAAGCTCACGGAGGTCAGAGCCGTAGCTACTTCTCTTGCCTTCCAAAGGAATATGTCTATCAGAGATATTCTTGATAGCACCTTCTGGAGGAGCAATTCCGTATTCGCCTCACATTACCTCCGGGATGTGAGAACGATTTACGAGAACTGTAGTTCTTTGGGGCCTTACATTTCGGCAGACACAGTTTTGGGGGCTGAAGGTGGCTCTCTCCCTATCCCACCTTAGCCTTAGTCTTAGGTTAGTTTATTGTGTTTTTTGGTTGATGGTGAGATCTTCTGTGGAAATCTCCCATTCCTTAGTGTTAATGTCAGGGTTTTTTTTTGGTTAGTTGGTCAGGTGGTGGTCGGTTGCTGTGTTACTGCCATATGTTTTGGCTAGATGGTCTTGTCACATTGTGGTCACTCCCCGTTGACAGAGCATCCAGAGTGCACCAGCACTACAGGTCCAAACCTGGCTGGCAACTCTGATAAAAGCATAAGCAGGCTTTAAGTGACAGTAATCACATAGTCTACTTTGCTATCAGGTAAGGAACCAATAAGTTAATCTTTATTTTAATTTAAGTTTCCTAAAAAATCTAGTCTGTCTCTACCACCATCGAAGGTGGATTCAGCTATATTTTTATAATTATCTGAACGGTAAGGGTTTTAAGTTTTTCAATGAACAAAATGTTATTGTTATAATACAATTAAGTTTGTTCATACTTACCTGGCAGATATATATAATTAGAGTGCCCACCCTCCTCCCCTCAGGAGACAAGGGTTATGAATAAATATGAATAGAAAATGGGAATGGTTCCTGATATCCGCCTCCCGCGGCGGGAATGGGTACTACCACCTGGCCGCCCCACAAGTACGTGTCCGCGAGTTTGAAATTCTGTCGGACGTCAGAAATACAGCTATATATATATCTGCCAGGTAAGTATGAACAAACTTAATTGTATTATAACAATAACATTTTTTATGATAAAATAACATTTTATACATATACTTACCAAGGAATGATGAATCAGAACCCTCCCACCTCCCTCTTCTTCTTCTTTCTCTACATGCTTGTCCCTATTTGGGGTCACTGTAATGGTTCTTCAACACACTCTTCCATCTCCTTTGGTCCAGTGCATCCTCCTCGCTCAATCCCAACTCCCTCATATCTCTCTTCACACACTCAATCCATCGCAATTTTGGTCTAGCTAACCTTCTCCTACCTGGTAGTCCCATATCCATCATCTTCCTTATCAGGTGGTCTTCCTCTCCTCTCTTTATATGTCCATACCATCTCAGTCTACTTTCCCTCACCTTGTTTGAAGCTGGTGCTATTTTGAGAGTGCCTCTAACATGTTCGTTGCTAACTTTATCCTTTCTAGTAAGTCCACAATGCCATCTCAACATCCTCATCTCAGTCACGTCAATCCTGTTCTCATCTCTCCTCTTAGTTGCCCATGTTTCCGACGAGTACAACATTGCAGGTTCACAACCTGGTGCTGGATCTTGCTCTTTAGTTTTATTGGGATCCTACGATCACACAGGACCCCACTACATTTCCTCCAGCTACTCCACCCTGACTGTATCCTTCCAGTCAACTCTTCATGTAGGTCTCCTGTATTTTGGATCACAGAACCCAAATATTTAAAACTTTCTACCTCTTCTAACTTATGAAAATCAGTCTCAAGATCTACTTTTCTTTCTCTTTCTGCTTCCTCAAATTCACAGCGCATTCCAACAAACGGGAAAATGATGAAAATAATTAAACTCCTTGCCAAAGTTGTTCCTCTCTTACACTGAAAGTGGGTGGAACTAGTACCTACACTGACACTAGTGCTACGGCAATTTTCAAAATTTTTAACCTGCTTGTGAGTGAAACTGTGACCAATGTAATTACTTGGTAAGTATATATAGTATATAAAATTATATTTTATCCTAAAAATGTCATACAACTACTATCCGACTTACAACCTGCTCGACATACGACCACTCGTACTTACAACCTTACTTCAGACAGTTGACCATTGAGTTACTTGGCACTGCGCCATCTCATGAGAACTCTCATCACTCAGGCAGCAGCATCAGTTTGAGTTACCCTGCCCTATCTGCAGCATCATTTGGTATTAACTGTACTGTAGACTGAATTGCAAACCAATTTACGTAAGAATCGACTTCTGACATGCATGCAAGAACCTAACCCCATTGTAACTCAATGCCTGATTGTACGTAATATATACTATTACATAAATGTTTTGTACATGAACTTCCCTGACAGATATATACTTAGCTATAGTCTCCGACGTTCCCGACAGAATTTCAAATCTCGCGGCACATGCGACAGGTAGGTCAGGTGGTCTACCTTACCCGCCGCTGGGTGGCGGATGTACGAACCACTCCTGTTTGCTTGTCAGATTTTTCTCTGTCGCGGGAACGATAACAACTGTTGTCGGTTCCTCTCGATAGTTTTTCGATTCTCGCTTGCCTGTAGTTAATTTGGACTTCTTTTGGTGACGTATTCGCTTTGTTTGGCTTGGCATACGCTGATTGTGGACCGGTTTGATTTTGATTTGGATTTTCTATAACGATGTCTGACCTAGATTCAGTAGTTAAAACTTCGATTTTGTTTAGGGTTTGCAAAATTGAAGGATGTAAGGTGAGGTTGCCGAAAGCTTCGGTAGACCCTCACACGGTTTGCATGAAATGCAGGGGGAATGAATGTTCTTTTGCTAACCCTTGTAGTGAATGTAGGGATTGAATGAAGAAGAATATAAGGCTCTCCCTTCTTATGTTAGGAATTGGAACGTGATAGAGTGCGTAAGGCTTCCTCTAGAAGTTCTAGTAGATCTAGAATGAGTGAGTTGGATGTGGATCCTAATACTAACGTAGAATTAGAACCTTCTTCCCAAGTTGCAGACCCTGCTCCCCGCACCGAAGCCGAAGATTCGCCTTCGGAGGCGGCAGCTCTGAGAGCCTCGATTCTTTCTATGGATCAGAAGATTCGTCAGTTGGAAGGTAAGGAGAGGGTTAGTGATCAGTGCAGTGTCCCCAGTGTTGTGGAGGGTGCATCTGACCGGCTCCTTAGTGCCTCTAGGCCTAGACCTCTTCCAGACTCCCAGTTCCAGTGGAGTAGGAAAGTCGAAAGCTGCAAGAGGGCTAGGGAGAACCCCCACCGTCAGGGCGTCCCCTCGGCAGATCCTGAAGTACGCTCACCCTAGGCTGCCTCGGATCGCTACAAGAAGGAGCTCCTACGCCAATGCTTCTCCTCTTCGTCTTCTCCCTCCCATCCGAAGAGAGGTTGGAACTCCCCGGATGCGTCGCGCCCGTTGAAGAGGGCTTGGAAGGCTCCCTGCAGTCCTTTGGCTTCTAGTCCGGAGGTTTCCCCGTAAGAATGGTCGGTGGAGGCGAAAGAAACCCAAGAAATCCTGTGATCGTTCTTCTTCTCGCGCTCCTCGCTCGGCGCCTGCTTCCGAGGAAGAACAAACAAGATCTCCTACGAGAGTAACTCACAGGACTTTCAAGCTCAGATCACGGCGCTAGCAGACTCTCTAGCAGTTAGATCACGTAGGAAGAAGGACGTTTCTCTTCCGATCAAGAGATCTAAGCGCCGCTCTTCAGAGGATCGTTCTCCTCTTTTTAGGCGTTCTCCGTCATATGGGGAGGTTTCGTATGAAGGTAGGGGCTCACGTGAGCGCCCTCGCTCTCCTGGCTCTCTTTCGTCTTCAAGGCGCCAAACATCGGTAGGACGCTCTATGGAGAAAGAAGTTTTTTCTCCAGATTGGATTCCCGCTTCCGGTAAGCGCACTGCACCTGCTCATCACGCTATTTCTTCAACTCCCTCGCGTGAGACTTCTCCTCAGCAGCTTCAAGATCCTAGAAGGCGCCCTTATACAAGTAGGCGTTCTTCTTCCAGATGTCACTCTCCTCGAGTGTCGGATCGTGACTTCTCTCCTGACAGGCGTCAAGAGTCTGGTAGGAGTCGTGTGCATGATAGATGGCCTGCTGTTAGCCGCTCCCCGCAAGGTAGGCGCCAAGAGCCTACTGCACATCGATCTCCTAGTAGGCGCTCGTCTCTTTTAAGGCGTCATACTTCTGATTATTCTTCTCGGGGCAGACAACAAGAGTCTTTCAAGCGCCCTTCTCCGTGTAGGCGCTCTCCCGCTTCTAGGCGCACTACTCCTGACCGTTCGTCTCTGGTAGGCACCAGGAATCTCGGAAGTGCCCTTCTCCAGGTAGGCGCTCGTTAGCTTTGAAGCGCCCTTCTCCTGAATGTTATCCCTTGTTAGACGTCAAGAGTCTCGCAAGCAGCCTTCTCCTAGTAGGCGCATTTCGCCTTCCAGTCGAACTTCCGTTGATCGTACTCAACTGGACAGGTATGGAGAGCCGCGCAAGCGGCTCTGCTCCCGATAGGCGCTCTTCTACTGGCAGCCGCTCGCCTCAGGATAGGCGCAAAGAGTCTAGCAGGCGCTCGCCTCCTCGTAAGCGCCCTGTGGATGTTTCCAAGGATTCTCGGAGTAGGAGCCCTACCTCTCCTTTGGCTGAGATTCCGTCTACCTCGAAGAGGGAGTCTCATAGTAGACAACCCAGATCTTCTCATCGTTCTCCAGTGGATGTGAACTCTTCTAAGCGAGGGCGTTTCTCCAACCTCTCGCTCAACTCCTACTAGGATCCCTTCGTCACCTAAGGATCTTCCGCGCTCGCCTCGACAGACGTCCTTATTAAGTTTTTCGGATGAGGAACCGAACACTTCTGCTGCTGTGTCTTCTTACAAAAAGCTTACAGAGCTACTTTTGCAAGTTTTTGGGGATTCCCTTACTCCTACGGCTCCTCCTTCTCCTCACTCACTTTTTTCAACGGCGAAGACAGCGAAGAAGTTCGGAAAGTTTCTTCTGTGAGGATGAAGCCAACTCTTTCAAAATGAAGAAGGCTCTGAGGAGTTTTGGTTCCTGGATGTCTTCCAAAGAAGAAGCGGGGAAAACGATGTTCGCTTTTCCTCCTTCGAAGTTATCAGGAACGCGCGGTTTCTGGTACGAAACAGGAGAGTCCTTAGGATTGGGTCTACCGTCTTCGGCTGATTCGGATTTTTCGGCGCTGGTAGATTCGACAAGGAGAACTGCCCTTAACTCTGCTAAGACGACTTGGGCAATGAATGAATTGGATCACATGCTAAAAGGCATGTTTAGAGTGCTAGAATATTTAACTTCCTTGATTGGTCGTTGGGGTCCTAGCCAAGAAAATTGAAGTGCCGAGAGTCATTTTCGCCAGAAGATCTCATGTGTGTTTTTTGTTCTTGTATGGACAAGTCGGTAAGAGACGGAGCGAGTGAAATCGCCTCCCTGTATGGGGCCGGGATCGTGAAGAAGAGGTCTGTTTATTGTTTCCTTCTTAACGAAGTCTGTCTCCCATGCCCAGAGGTCTTCTTTGCTGTTTGCTCCTCTGTCTGCTCAGTTGTTCCCTAAAACATCTAGTGCAGGACATTTCGAGATCACTTTCGGCTAAAGCCACCCAGGACCTTTTGGCACAGTCGGCAAGAAAAACCTCGCCCTCCTTCCACCCTACCAAGGCTAAGAAGGAAAAGGCAAGTGTTCGAGAACCCTTTCGAGGGGCGTCTTCATCAAGAACCTCTACGTTTACAGGTCGTAGACATTCAAGAAGGGGTAAGACTTTCGCCAAGTCTGTTAAAGCCCCAAACCCCAACAAAAAATGGCAAGTCCTTCAAACAAGGTGGGGGCGCCAGACTCTTAGAGTTTGCAGAAGTCTGAAGGCCCAAAAAGGGGCGGATTCTTGGACCCTTTCTATTTTGAGGAGAGGTTACCTCATCCTTTCGTCGAAAGACCTCCTTGACGACCATCCCAAGGGAACTGATGGCCAGGTACAGAGACCCCATCATGAATCAAGCTCTCCATCTAACAGTAGATCAGATGCTGGAGAAGGGGGCTATCGAACTAGTGACAGACCATCATTCATCGGGCTTCTACAACCGCCTTTTCCTAGTTCCGAAGTCTCAGGGGGATGGAGATCGGTGTTGGACGTAAAGGCGCCCTGAACTTCTTGTAGAAAAGAAGAAGTTCACGATGGAAACGCCTTCATCAGTGCTGGCAGCACTTCGTCCAGGGGACTGGATGGTTTCCTTGGATTTACAGGACGCTTACCTTTCCACGTACCGATCCATCCTTCCTCGAGGAAGTTTCTCAGATTCATGATGGGGGGGCAAAATTTTTCAGTTTCAGGGCTCTGTGTTTCGGCCTCTCGACGGGCCCCTCAAGTGTTCACGGGGATTTTGAGGAATGTGACTCAATGGCTTCATTTGAAAGGGGTAGGATATCCATGTACCTCGACGACTGGCTAATAAGGCCAATTCGAAGATCGTTGTTTGAAGGACTTACAAGTAACTCTAAAATTGACGAAGGCGTTTGGAACTTCTTGTCAATTTCAAGAAGTCGTCACTAATTCCGAGCAAGAGTGTGTGTATCTCGGGATACAGATGAACTCTCTGAGTTTTCGGGCTTTTCCCTCTCAGGAAAGGATAGCCCGAGGATTCGAGAGAGTAACAACCTTCTTATGGGAAAGAAGTATGTAACAGTGAGGGAGTGGATGAGTCTGCTAGGGACGCTTTCCTCGCTGGAGCAATTCGTTTCCCTAGGAAGGTTGCACCTGAGACTGCTCCAATTCTTCTTCATCGGAATTGGAGTCGTCGTTCTCAGGATTTGACGTTCTCCCTGTCGTTATCCCAGGACCGTCAAGAAAACATCTATGTTGGTGGACAGATTCCAACCTCTTTGCGAAGGGACTGTCTCTTCAATCCCAGACCCCCAACCTGGTGTTGTTCTCCGACGCGTCGGACACGGGTGGGGGGCAACTCTGGGAAACAGCGAAGTGTCAGGTTACCGGGGTGGGGGACCAGGTAGCCTGGCACATTCAACAGAAAGGAGTTGATGGCTGTGTGGTTGGCTCTGAAGGCTTTCGAGCCCAAAGTCAGAAGTCTGTAGTGCAAGTCAACGCGGACAACACTACAGCTCTGGCATATATCAGGAAACAGGGGGGGACGCATTCCTTCTCCCTGTACGAGTACAGCAAGAGACCTTCTTCTGTGTGGGCAGAAGAAAGAGGAATCAAGCTTCTCACCAGGTTTCGTGCAGGGAGAAAAGGAATTAAGTAGCAGATCCTCTAGCAGGAAAGATCAGGTCCTTCCCACAGAGTGGAAACCCGACCATTCATTGGAATGTAATGCCAGAGGCCTGTGGCAAGTTATGGGGCAGGCCACACATAGACCTCTTTGCCACGTCAAAGAACAAGAGGCTGGATCCTTACTGCTCTCTGATATCGGATCCAGAGGCAATTTAGCAATAGATGCTCTTCTTCTAGACTGGGGAGCGGACTAGACGTCTACGCGTTTCCCCCCCATTCAAGATCCTGGGGCTAACCATCAAGAAGTTCGTAGAGGTCCGATTCAACGAGAATGACCTTAATCGCTTCCTTTTGGCCGGCCCAAGAATGGTTCACAGAGGTACGGAATGGTTGGTGGACCTTCCAAGATCGCTCCCGCTAAGGAGCGATCTACTCAGACACCCCACTTCGCAGGGTACCACAAACATCTCCTCGCTCTCAGTCTGACTGGCTTCAGACTGTCCAAAGTTTGGTCAGAGCGAAAGGCTTTTCAGCAACCAGCTGCTAAAGCAATCGCAAGAGCGAGGAGACCTTCCACCTTGCGTGTATACCAGTCAAAAGTGGGATGTCTTCAGACGTTGGTGCAAGAGGAAGAACATTTCCTCTTCCAGTAACTCTGTGACCCAAATTGTGGATTTCCTTATTTTCCTCAAAGAAGAATGTCATCTTGTTGTGTCAACTATTAAGGGATACCGCAGTATGTTGGCGGCGGTATTTCGGCATAGAGGCTTAAATATATCCGATGATAAGGACCTGCATGATCTTATTAGATCATTTGAAACCATTAAGCGTCCCTCATGTAATACTGTACTGCAATCTAGACGTAGTTTCTACAATTTCCTTGGATCGTCTAGATTCGAACCTCCTGGCTTAGCCTCTTTCAAGGATCTGACGAAGAAGGCTATCTTCCTTTTGGCCCTAGCTACAGCTAAGAGAGTGAGTGAGCTCCAAGCTATTGAGGGCAATGTAGGGTTTAAGGAAGATTCTATGGTGTGTTCGTTTCTTCCAAGTTTCCTTGCAAAGAATGAAAACCCATCACGCCTTGGCCCAGGAGCTTTGAAGTTCGTAGTTTATCTTTTCTAGTAGGGAAGAGCCTGAAAGAACTCTTTGTCCTATGAGAATTATGAAGTATTTCCTAAGAGGAAGGAACAACTTAAGGCTAATCAAGATGTGCTTTGGTGCTCCGTAAAGGACCCCAGTCGGCCCATGTCGAAGAATGCTCTTTCCTTTTTTCTGAGAAGCCTTATTACAGAGGCACAGTTGCCTGTAAGGAAGAACATTTTAGACTACTGAAAGTGAAAGCTCACGAGGTGAGAGCCATTGCAACTTCGCTTGCATTCAGAAAAAATATGTCTGTGCGGAACTTGGTGAGGCGACTTTTTGGAGATGCCAATCGGTTTTCGCGAAACCACTACCTACGTGATGTAAAAATCACATATGATAAATGCTTCGCCTTGGGTCCTTTCGTATCGGCGGATCTGGTGCTGGGGCAGGGAGCTGAAACTTATCCTGTGTAAATTTTTTATGTTACCCTATTTTATATTGGTGTATTTTGGTTGTCTGAAAGAGGTTGCAGGAGGCACCTCTTTTTGTCGTAATATTAACCCCTTTGTATTTTGGTTAGGTGGTCTGGTGGGTTTTGGCTCCTTGCAGAGGTAGTGGTAAGGATCTGTTAGGTAAGCGACAAGTCCCCTCTAACAGATCCGACTTGGATTCTACCACAATAGGGGATCACATATCCCAGTGGTAGATCCGAGAGTCTTTCAGCATCAGGTCACATCCTAGCTGTAGCTCTCCAGGCAATGCAGATTCAGAGACAGTATCTATGAAGTCTTCATCCTGAAAAGGTGAGAACCAAGGTTTTTATATCCTACAACATTAGTTGTTTCCCATCTTACCTGTATTATTTAGCTGTCTCTTACCCTCCACCAAGGGTGCCAATCAGCTAAGTATATATCTGTCAGGGAAGTTCATGTCACAAAAATGATATTGTTAAACTACAATAAAGTTTTGTACATACTTACCTGGTAGATATATACGATTAAATGGGCCCACCCCAGGCCTCTCAGGAGACAGGTGGAAGAGAAAAAAATCGACAAGCAAAACCGGGAGTGTTCGTACATCCGCCACCAGCGGCGGGTAAGGTAGACCACCTGACCTACCTGTCGCGTGTGCCGCGCGATTTGAAATTCTGTCGGGAACGTCGGAGACTATAGCTAAGTATATATCTGCTAGGTAAGTATGTACAAAACTTTATTGTAGTTTAACAATATCATATTAAAATGTATTAGTAGAAGTACATTATGGTAAAAAGATTGAAATAATGATTGTACATTACATTACAGTACTAAGTAGGCACTTTTATATAGCAAAGGTTTGATAGTATACCCTGCCGAGTATGTTGGCCACTTTCTAAGGTTCAACTTACATCCATTCTGACTTACAACCAGTGGGTCGGAACCAAACTTGGTTGTAAGTAGGATAGTACATTCTGTTATCAAAATGATATCTATTCACCAAGATAAATAATAATGTTGACATAACAAGGGTCACAGATTTTTAAGGGGATAGGTGAAATTGACATAATCATTATCATCGTTAATATTGTTTTTTACTTTTAAGGTATTTTGCTCTTTTATTTTTATAATATCACTGTATAGCCTGTACTTATATCTGGCAAAATGGTCAAGTATGTACACCTTCTTAAAAAGCATTTTCCATGAATTTGATCTGATTCACTTGAGATAAGTAATTTAGATTTGAAGTAAGTTGCTTGATTTTGTTTGCTTTTTCAATTTTTGCTATAATATTTCATTATTCTGTCTAATATATTATTGGAATGTCTCATTATTCTGTCTAATATGTTATTGGAATGTCTCATTTTCAGAGTCCCCTGCGATCAAAACAGCCAGTTTCTGACTCCAAAGTCTGAGTATATTTGAAGATTCTTCTATCAGTGATAAGTAATCGATAAGTGTGAATGTAAGTTTCCTTGGTCTGTCAAATTAGCAATGTTGTTCATGTGCTGTGGATTTAAAACTTCAAAATATTTTTAAAGATTCATCTTTGAATATTAGATTTATGACATCAGCAATGAAAATGAGGTTCTGCCACTAGGAAATTTTTGTTTTCGTACCTAAATTCCATAACGTTCTCAGGTACTTGTTTTAAGCATTTTGAGGTTTTTTCCATGAAATAGATTTCTCCTCTTACTTGTTTTCTGTCGTAGATATAAAATTGTCTTTGTAGTATGGTATATTTTCCTGTATGCAATGAGAATTTTGATAGAACAAACATCCAGAGGGAATGGCATACTCAGGATAAAATTTGAGGCACTTGTGTAGGGCACTTGAAGTATAGTAACAGAGCTTCTACCAAATGAATGGGCGTTGGCTTCAGTAATAATGCTAGAACACTCTCAGAGTTAAATTGAAGCTCTGCTTAGCAAGTAGGATGCACAAGATCTTGGGAGAAGAATTGAATAGCTTGACTTTCAGGCTGTAGTGTATTGAAAGTAATAAAAAGTCCACAATTTTGAGTAGTAAGAAAGGAACATGAATGCTGAAATTTTGATAAAATCGCCCTTGAAAAGTGAACTTGATGATCAACTATTACTAACTCCAGTCAAACTTGAAAGTAGGGATCCAGTTGGCTGTCCTGAAAATGCTAATGATCACTCCTCTTCGGATCCATTTGTAGAAATCAAGACTTTGCCAGAGGAGTACTGCAAGTCTGATGAAGATGAAATGAAATATACATGTCAAGTTGATTCAGCAGAGAGTAAGGAATATTCACCAATTTCCAGAAAACAAGTCAATAAAGAAGGATGGGGAGTGAAGCCTATTAGGTGTGAGGTATGTGGCAAATCGTATTCTCGGGAAAAATATCTCAAAAGTCACATGAAGAATCACCTTGGAGCAATCCATTCAACCGTTGTGAATGTGGGAAACATTTTTTCTTAGAAGTGTTCTTTTGGAAGCATATGAGGACCCATACTGGAGAGAGGCCATTTACTGTAGTGAGTGTGGAGGGGCATTTGCTTGTAGAGGTGATCTTACGCAGCATAAAAGGATTCATACTGGATTGTAGCCATTTGTTTGTAGCGAATGTCCGAAAGCATTTTCTCATAAGAGTGATCTCACAAAGCATAAGCGGATTCATACAGGAGAAAAGCCATTTACCTGTGATGAGTGTTTGAAAAGATTTACTCGTAAAAGTGGGCTCACAAATCACATGAGGCTTCATACTGGAGAGAGACCGTTTACTTGCAGTGATGTGTGGGAAAGCATTTGGTCTGAAAGCATGCCTGAAAACTCACATGATCACTCACACTGGAGATTACCCCTTCAGCTGCTGTGAATGTGGGAAGTCTTTCTTTCAGAAAGGTGACCTCCAAATTCACATGAGAACTCACACTGGAGAGAGGCCTTTCAGGTGCACCCAGTGTGAAAAGGCCTTTTATCAGAAAAAGCACCTTAATAGTCATATGATCATTCACAGTGGAGCTTTAAACCATTCAGCTGCAGTGTGTGTCATAGGTCATTCTCCCAGAAAAAATTTTCTCACGCATCACATGCGGACACATCTGGCGAGAAGCCGTACATGTGCGATGTGTGTGGGGTAAAATTCTCTTTTAAACCTTCTCTTACCGTCATTTGAAGTCGCACGGGAGATAGGTCCGTTTAGATGTGCTAAATGTGAGAAAAGGTTGCTTTCAGAAAAATTGTGCCATAGGTAACATGGAGAAAACCATATCGGTACACTTAAGGTGGGAATACCCTCCCTCAGGAGTGTTATCTGGTAATTCATATGAAATATAAATATTCTTGCTAAGGAGAAGCCAGATTGAACCATAGGGAGGAACATTTCCAGGAAAACCTTTTGAGGAGAGAAGGATTTCAACTTCCTTTTCTCTTGTATACTTTTGTCTCAAAAGTAGTACGTATACAATTCACGCAGATTAAAAGAGATTCATATGTGGCAACATATATGAGACTTAGAAGCAACTGAGAAAAGTACTATTTAATAGAGTAATACAAATTGAAGCTAATAGTAGAAGCATTCTCTAAAATAGTTGGTCAGAAAATAAGTTATAAATGCATTAGGGTGTTAATTAGGCATATTCACCAAGCTTAAATGAAACTCTAATAAATCAAGCTTTTTACACATGTAACTTACCAAGTAATTACCTGTAGCTGAAAGCTCACTACTGCGGCAGTCAAATCTTACAAATTTCGTGATGGAGCCACCATCATTAGTGTAGGTGTTAGGACCCGCCCACTTTCAGGACCGATAGGTACAAAAGTGCAGAAAGAACCAATTCGTTTTCTGCCCGCTTCTGACTAACATCGTTGGTTTTGGTTGGTGGTCTAATTTTTCGTCATCGTTGGTGTTATTGGTGACGCACTTGCATATTTTGTGATTTGTTATTAGCTATCATCATTATGTCAAATTCTAGCTCCTCGAGCATTAGGTATTGCTCTCAAGGATGTAGAATTAGATTAATGAAATTGTCTTGTGATTCGCATACTAAGTGTAGCAAATGTAGGGGCCAGATTTTTTCAAAGGACCTATCGTGTCCAGAGTGTACAGATTGGGATGAAACTAAATGGAAAACCTTAAATTCTCATTTAGATAAGTTAGCAAGGGAAAGGAAAAGGAAGGTGGCTCTTAGAGCCGAAAGTAAGGCTATCTTAGAGAGTTCTCCTTCATTAGGAGAGGAATTTCCTTCTCCTGCTCAACTTCCTGTAGCATCCCCGATAATTAGCCCTCCTACTCCCTTACCAGTGTATCCTTCTCCAGGCTCTTGTGTTTCCAAACCCGACACCATTGCCAGCCTCAATAGCACGTTTGAGAAAAAATTTGATTTTCTTGCTGAAGGCTATAGTAGATCTTGGCTCATCTATCAGGTCTTTTGTGGAGGAGAGAGCCCCCTCACAAAAGTGCAGTTATTAGTGATAGTGTTGTGTTATCTGAGGAGGTGGCTGTTCGGCCCACCGGTTCTCCTAGACGAAGGTCACTGTCATGCTCCCCCGCACCGGGGAGAAGACATACTGGGAGTCCAAGGGAGGCCGGAGGGGTTTGCCCCTGGACAGTTGCCCCCTTCGTCGCACCTGTTGGTAGTTCACAGGGAGCGACAGAGCGCCATGGGAAAGGTGTCTCTTTCAGTGCTTCACGTCTGTTGTTGGATTTGTCAGTGGCGTCGCCAGAAAAGAAACGTAGACGGCGCAGATTATCAGCCTCTACGCCGCTAAAGAGACATTCCCTGATCTCTGACAGCTCTCCGCCTCCTGTTAAGAAATACAGAGGCTGGTATCGACCGTCAACCGTCTTGTAGCTTCCAGGTTTTGCCTAGTTGTCAGTGTTTTGCTGCCAGGCATTCGCCATTGTCTGAGCGCCGTCACATCAAGAATTCATAGTGACTGCTAACATACATCGCTCAGCTTCTCTGTTTCCAGTAGCGCCCGTATCGGACCAGGTAGTGCCCGTGGCGGACCGAGTAGCTCCTGCACCTGAGTGCCCGACTCCCCTCTCTGGCAGCTCGATGCACTGTGCTACCCGCGACGGCCCGTTTGGCACCCACTCTTGGAAGCTTGATGGCCTCTTCTGTTGACTTGGTGCCCGCCTCGCTTTGCTTGAGGCCTGGATTTATGCCTAATATGGGGCGTTCGGCACCAATAGCTGCAATATCAGTTCTGGACTTTACTCCTGATTCTACTTTGACCTATGTAGATGAGTCTTTGGCTACTCTCAGACGTAAGCTGGATGAGCTTATGAGTTTCATAAAAAAGGAAGCTTCTTCAGGCAGTAAGGAGAAGGTGTTCTCTCCTATATTGTCGGAGGACGAAGCAGTAGAGCAAGAGACCCAACCTCATTCTGCTTACGCTTCTCTATTGATGTTCTTCTTGGAGAATTACTCAGATTTCTTCTCTCCAGGGAAGACAGTGGCTCCGGCCTCCACTTTTCTCTTGAGGAAAGCACCAGTAGAAGAACTTCCTCAGATGGTTTTGTCCTTTGCTTCTAAGATAGCGTTACAAGAGGTGGAAGATTGGTTGGCTATTAAGAGGGATTTTGGCAAGGCTACGTTCACGTTTCCTCCGTTGAAGCTTATTAAGAAACGCTACAGATATTATGTAACAGGTAAGACTCCTTCCCTGGGAGTATCTGCTTCCTCTCAGGGAGATTTCTCAGCCTTAGTAGACTCGGCCAGATGTTCAGCGTTCAGAGCGGCCAAAGTATTTTTCACTTCGCCAGAGATAGAACATCTTGTGAAAAACATTTTCAAGATTTTGGAGGAGTTTAGTTTCTTAGACTGGACAGTGGGCGCTTTGGCAATGAAGATAGAAAGCTGTTCTTCGTTGCAAGAAGACCTGTCAGCCGATTGGATGGGAGTGCTTTCATGTGCGGACAAGGCAAAAAGAGACTTTTCCAGTGAAGTAGCTTCTCTTTTCGCTATGGGCCTTCTGAAAAAGAGGGAGCTTTGGTGCTCTTTTACCTCTAAGGGAGTTACGTCCACGCAGAAGTCTGCACTGTTATTCTCTCCTTTGGACAAAATATATCTTTTTCTGCCGTCAACGGTAAAAGACATTCTGATGGATCTTCAGAGTAAGTCCACAACAGATTTGTTGACTCAGTCAGCAAAGAAACAGGAGCCGGTTTCCTCGGCTTACAAGTCAGTCTCTCCTCTTCAGCCTCGCCCCTTTCGTGGAGGTAGATCCAGTCATCGATCTAGGCTTAGATCAAACTTGTGGCCAGGCTACAGATCAGTTAGGAAGACCAATATTAAAACTTCCAACAAGCAATGAGTGGTACATCTCCCGTGTTCCCGTAGGAGCAAGGTTCTGTTATTTCTGGAGGGAATGGCGCAACAGAGGTGCGAATCCTTGGGTGGTTTAGGTGTTAAGGGAAGGCTATTTCATCCCTCTCCTACAAAAGCCGCAGTTATCCAGTTTTCCGATAATGTTAATAGCATACTCGGCAGGATCTGAGAGGTGTTTAGCCCTCTCTCAAAAGGTTCAGTCTCTTATGCACAAAAGAGCAGTAGAATTAGCAGTAGATCACAGCTCAGAGGGTTTCTACAACCGACTTTTTGTAGTCCCCAAATCATCAGGGGGCTGGAGGCCTGATCTAGACATCAGTGCTCTGAATCAATATATTGTAAAAACAAAGTTTCGAATGGAGACAAATGTTTCTATCCCAGCTTCTTTTCATCCAGAGGATTGGATGGTGACTCTGGATATGGAAGATGCATACTTTCATATCCCCATACACCCAGAATCAAGGAAACTTCTCTGCTTTGTGTTCGAAGACAAGGTATATCAATTCAGAGCCCTATATTTCGGTCTGACGACTGCGCCCCAAGTTTTCACAAGGGTCTTTGCCCCTCTAGCAAAGTGGCTGCATTTGATGGGAATAAACACCTCTTTTTACCAAGACGACTGGCTCCTTCGCTCTCCCTCAAAGGAACAGTGCACTGGGGACTTGAAGAAACTTTTTGCTCTGACTCGGGACTGGGAATACAGTGGAACCTATACATACGAAAGTCCCTACGTACGAAAAATCCAGGTTACGAAAGCAGAGACGAAGATTTTTTTGCTTCTGTGTATGAAAATACGTAATTCAGGTTGCGAAAGGTAAAGTCCGAGATTCACCCAGACCGCCGAGAACAATTTTAAAACTCGTGCACCGCCAACCCAGTAGACTCCACCATCCTCCCACTCCCATTGGTCAGCATCTGTCCCATCATGCCTCTATGTAAAGGCGTTCCTGGAATTCGTTCATTCACATATATTTCGTTTGTTAACATAAATTCGTGTTAGTGATTTCACTTTCGTTGTTCTGTAAGTTACTTTATCGTGTTGTGTGTGAAAGAAGATTGTGCTTTCTATGGAGACGAAGATGAAGATAATCAAGAAGTGTTAATGTTTTTCTGCCATTTGTTAATGTGTTTCGTAGTAAGTGTTAATGTTTTTCTGTTCATTTTTTTTAATGTTTTCATAAAGTTAAAGTGTTCATGTTTTCTGCCATCCTCCTCCTCTTTACCACTTTTGGACATCGCCTCACTCAAAAGGTAAGGTTCCACATTTTACTACATATGTTTGTACATGTACGTACAGCATTTATTGTACCCTGTACACACAGTTAGGTTAGGTATTGAATGGTCCAAATTGTTGTATTTCATTGTTTATTGGTCAATTTAGCTTTATTATAAAATTTACGGTGGTGTTTTTGTAGGGCTTGGAATGAATTAGGCAATTGACATGTACGTAAAACGTAGTTCTAGATACGAAAAAATCAGGTTACGAAGGCCGCTTCTGAACGGATTAATTTCGTATCCTGAGGCACTACTGTACTAATAAATACCCAAAAATCCCAGATGGTTCCTACTCAGAGAATTCAATATTTGGGCATGATTCTGGACTCTTGGACTTTTCAGGCTTTTCTATCGCTGAAAAGAGTAGAATCTTGCCTAAACACGGTACAAGAATTCATGAGTTGGAGGTACTGCTCAGCCCTACAGTGGATGAGCCTTCTAGGAACTTTTGTCAATGGAACCGTTTGTCAAGTTGGGCAGGCTACACATGCGCCTTCTGCAATTTTATTTGAAGGTTCTCTGGTCCAGAAAGACGCAGGAAGACTCGTATCTGGTCGGTACAAAGAATCCTACACATCAACGTGAAGGGACTGTTGGTGATCTTCCTCGGTCTGCAACACTTTGCTCGACAGGTTTCGAAAAAGATAGTAGCGGTATTTGCGGACAACATGACAGCACTGTTGTACATCTGCAAACAAGGAGGCACGCTCTCTTTCTCTCTTTATCAGACAGCGAAAGAACTCGTGATGTGGGCGGAACAGCGAAGAGTAACGATTCTTACTCGCTTTGTTCAAGGCAGAATGAATGTTATGGCAGACGAACTAAGTAGACGGAACCAAGTGCTCTCAGCAGTGTGGACTCTAGAGCTCCAGTTGTGCAAGGATTGTGGAGCCTTTGGGGGCAACCTACTATAGGTCTCTTTGTGACAGCAAAGAATCATCGTCTGCCAATTTTCTGTTCGCCAGTGCCGGAGCCCCGTGTGTGGGCGACAGACGCCATGCTGCAAGATTGGACGGGGTTGGACCTATAAGCGTTCCCACCGTTCGCAATGATTCGAGAGGTGATTAACAAGTTTATGAGTCATCAAAATGTCTCCATGACTCTCGTAGCTCTATTCTGGCTGAGGAAGGAGTAGTATCTAGACCTCCTTCATCTAATTATAGACTTTCCAAGACTTGTCCCTCAGAAGAAGTCACTACTCAAACAGCCTCACTTGTACAGGTTCCATCAGGGATTGTTCACGCTGTCTCTGACAGGATTTTGACTGTCAAGCGACTGGTTAGAGCAAAAGGCTTTTCAAGACAAGCTGCAGAAGCCATTGCTAGATATCGCAGATCTTTTACTTCCAAGCTCTACTAGTTGAAGTGGTCAGTTTTTAGAAACTGGTGTAGAAGACAACGTCTCTTCTTCTCAAACCACTATCACACAGATAGCAGATTTTCTTCTATTCTTGAGGTCCTCTAGGAAGTTAGCATCCAGTACTATTAAAGGGTACAGAGCTATGCTAAACTCTGTGTTCAAACATAGAGGCATAGATGTGGGACACAACAATGACATTAGCGATCATATTAGATCCATGGACACTTCCAAGACAGTTAAGTCGGGAGCAATTTCTTGGAATTTGGTGGTAGTTTTAAAGTGGCTGTTGGGGGACTTTTGAACCCCTCTGCTCGGTGTGTCTAAGGAACCTCACAAAAAAGACCCTTTTTCTGACAGCTCTGGTGACAGCCAGAAGGGTCAGCGAATTACAAGCTATAGACAAGAGAGTTTTAAGGCGACGCAGTCTGATCTCTATCCTTGTGTTTTCTGGCAAAGAACGAGGGTATGAACAAACCTTGGCCACGTTCTTTTAAGATTAAGAATCTTATGGATATCATAGGACCAAAGAAGGAGTGTCTTCTTTGTCCAGTAAGAGCATTACACTATTATTTGATTAGAACAGACAAGATTAGAGGAACTGCCATTAATCTATGGTGTTCGGTAAAGTCTCCATCTCGACCGATGTCTAAGAACGCCATTTCCTTTTTCCTAAGGAACTTGATAATGGAGGCGCACACTCAAATCCAGGAAGAAGTGTTACCCTCCATTAAAGCTAAGGCTCATGAAGTAAGAGCTGTGGCGACGTCTCTAGCTTTTAGGCATAATATGTCCTTAGAAGCCATTATGAACTCTACGTTTTGGAAATGTAGGTCAGTTTTTTCTATGCATTATCTGAAAGACATAGAAACGGTGTATGAGAATTGCTCCACGTTGGGTCCGTTGTCGGTGGCTGGCATGGTGTTGGGGGAGGAAGCATAAGGAGCCAGCTGTTCCTTGATTGTCCTCTGTTGTCTTGATTATTGGTGTTGAGTTTTGGGAAGCTTGGGGGTACTTGTTACCTGGAGTACTTGCCAGTCTTATGGTAGGGTATCACTGGTTATTTTTTATGGTGTAGGTGTTTGTTGTGTCTTTTTCTGGTCTAAATCCAGGGCTAGGGCATCAATAAATAACTTCCTCCAGTCATCGGTGAACCTCCATGACTGAGAAGTTATTTCCCACCAAAGTAGGGGCGATTATTGGCCAAACTGACACGCCTCCTACAGGTCAAGAGAGTGACGGCCAGAGGCAGTATTCATCTGCAACACTCTCTTACCAGGTTAGGTACAATAAGTATTTGATAAATACTTGCAGTATTTCTATATTGAGTCATTAATATACACATAATGTCTTCGATATAGAGCATGTCTGTGATTCCCACCACCATAAGAGGGGAATCAGCCACAGGTAATTACTTGGTAAGTTACATGTGTAAAAATGACATTTTTATAATAAAATTAGATTTTACACATACTTACCAAGTCATTACCTGATTAAAGCCCTTCCCTCCACCCCTAAGATGGACATGGCAGGCCAAACGAATTGGTTCTCTCTGCACTTTTGTACCTATCGGTCCCGAAAGTGGGCGGGTCCTAACACCTACACTAGCGATGGTGGGTCCATCACGAAATTTGTAAGATTTGACTGCCGTGGTAGTGAGCTTTCAGCTACAGGTAATTACTTGGTTTGTGTAAAATCTAATTTTATTATGAAAATGTCATTTTTAGAATCCATTTTCAGTTCAGTGGATTAGGAAAAACACAAGCTATGACTCAGTATCAGTGGACGAAACTTTTGTGATGGTTCAATTCTCTCAAGAGTTGCATGTATGTTTGGATTTCAGTAATGCTAAACCCTGTCACTTGTAATTCATTTGTATTTTGGAACTTTATTATTATTTTGTATTTTGTGATAAACATTAATTGATTCTGCCTTTTACTTTTAACAGAGATGAGACTATAGTTTGAAACATACAATAAATTTTAACTCTCATTTCATTTACATTATTGATTCTTCCAAACATCTCCAGGCAGAGAAACCTAGTACAGACGCTACCCAACTCACAAACTTTCAGAAATGCAAACAAGTATGATTGTAAATTAAAATTGTGTTTGGAGCACTCCCCTTGCCACCCATAAGTTCACATTTTGTATTGCATGCCTTTGCTTTGTTATAATTTTTCCCACTACCCACGCCGTACAGCACTGTAGCTGACGCCTGTAGGTTGTGTAGGTTGAAAAGTCTGGGGCAGCATGCCCCAGACTCTTCAACCTAGGCAAGTGGTAAGACATCAGCTGTCATGCTTCGATTTATTTAAGTGATTTTATAGTGAAAGGATTGGCTAACTTCACTGATGGGTGGCAACATATTTGGAGACTTGTAGCTAAAACTGCTTTCAGTGTAATGCATTGCAAATCCACATGAGAATGAGATTCCTTTCAAGATTCTCTTAATTTTTGAAATGCCCCAGAAATGCACTTAGATGATTTCCATCCGGATGTAAAAATTTTTTATTTACCCCCTAACACAATATCATTCATTCAGCCAATGGATCAAGGCGTTATAGCCAATTCCAAGAAATATTACACTCCGTACATATAGGCAGGCATTGAAGGAAGTGAATGACCCTGGTGTGACCTTCTGTGACTTGTGGAAGGATTACAACATTTATAATTGCATCAAGAATATTGATGCTGCATGGTGTGAAGTAAGTGACATGAGCATGAATGGAGCATGGAAGGTTATGCGCCCACAGTTTGTCAACGACTTCAGAAGATTTAATCAGGAAGAGGAGGCAAAGGGAATTGTTAAAAGTTTTGTTGACATAAAGGAAAAGCTACACTGTGACTTAGGGAAAGAGGACTTTGAACTTTGAAGAGCTGTTTGAATCTCATTCAGAGGAGTTGATGAATGAGGATTTAATGGAACTGGAAGAATAGAAGTTTAGAACAAAATTGATGGCCGAGAGGTTTTCTCTTAAGGAAAAAGCTTTAAATGTTTTCGAGAATCAGGATCCAAATGTTGAAAAAAAAAATGAAAAGAAAAAAAAAAGAATCAATGAAAACTTCCTTAGACCAATTCTTCAAACAATGCCTTCAACTAGCTTCACGTTGGCTGAGTGCGTTTCGCGCTTGGCTACCAATCCGTTGGGCCGAAGTTCGATTCTCGGCTCGGCCAACGCGGAGCCAGAGGAATTTATTTCTGGTGATAGAAATTCATTTCTCGATACAGTGTGGTTCGGATCCCACAATAAGCTGTAGGTCCCGTTGCTAGGTAATCAACTGGTTCCTAGTCACGTAAAAATATCTAATCCTTTGGGCCAGCCCAAGGAGAGCTGTTAATCAGCTCAGTGGTCTGGTAAAACTAAGATATACTTAACTTAATGCCTTCAACTTCAAGAGCTTCCCCACCTTCGTTGACTGCTTCCTCCTCAAATGAAGAAGAAAGGTAAAAAAAAAAAAATAAGAAACAACTGTACTGTACTGTATTATCATTGCAATTTATTTAGGATTTATGTAACATTCATATTAATAAAGTACATCACAATTTATTTAGGTGTTATGTATCACTCATGATAATAAGTACTCTTTAAAATTAAAATGTACTATCATCATCATATTCTATTTAGGTTTTATGTACCATTTGTATTAATACAGCCCTCTATAAAGTACACTATTGTATGTACTGTGTATTGTGTTTTAGGGTGAATAAACATACAGTAATGTATGCATTAATTTTGTGTATATCATATTGTACTTAGGAACAAATCAAAATATATCTGAGAAGCATGCCATACAAAACTAATGACTAAGATCAACTCTAGGTCACTGGCATCAATTATTAATCACAGTAACAAAGTTACATTTGTATTGTCTGACTAAGGCAATTAAAAGAGGCAACATTACAATCACAGGTATGTATGTATAACTTTTTAGGGAACTTAATACTAGGAAATTTATTTTAATGATCCAGAATTAGAAATACCTATAATAAAAGTATCAAAACCCCCTCTGGGTCAGAGGTCATGAGCTTTGTGATTTAGTTTTGTGACAGGTGACACACCCAGCTTGCAAAACTTTGCAGGTATGTGCCTTGTGCTGAAAATTCAATGGTACATGTCAATATGGCCATATTTGATGGGGACTGCAACGATTTTTCTTTAATTGCATGTCTGCTGGTCCCAGTTGTCCAGGAGGAGGAATAAAAGAATATAAAAAGTATATTGCTGTATTTTGGTCATCCCTATTCTTGACAATCTGTATATATACTGTACAGATAAAAGATAGATCATGAAACTAGGGGCATTATGAAAATCTTTTGTTTAGTCACATCTGAAACAGTAAATGGTGTCAGTAACGATTTAACATTCTGACAAGATGCTCTAACATCACCAGACTCTTTCAGTAGAGGTTAGAAGGTTAAGTAGCATTTCATAGACATAGGCAAAGGGAAAGGAGAACTGAAAAGATACCCGCACTTTTACTTTCCCCAAAGGACTTTGATGTTGTTTATTTCACCCCTTCCATTGGTCAGTACCTTATTTTCTGTGTGCCTCATTGCTTCTATCCAGTTGTGAAGCAATACATTTATTTTTCTCTGCATTTGGGAGTCCTGTGTACATTTTGGCAGGATTGAGGACAGATTTAACTTGTCTCCTTTTGATGCATGTCTATCATACTTTGTTGCAAAAGGAGCAGGAGCAGTTGAACAATTCCTTAAACATCACAGAAGGAGGATACTTAATAGCACACTATTTGACTGAATTCTTGAATAGCGGGCAGTACTGATGCAAACTAGTAGCTGATTTCATCCATGGCTAGAGCACAACCCCATATGTAGAGTTTTCACCTCCTAACATAATTATTTGAAGGGTCTTCATATTAACACCTCAAAGTATTTGAAGGGTCTTCTTAGTAACACCTCAACTTATGAGACTTTTGCACTTATCATTTACATTATTCTGATTATTTTTTGCTAGGCCACCATTTAACAAGTGATACATTTTCATATGCATCTCTTAAAATTGAATGTTCAGTTTCTAGTACAGGTTAGTGTAGGCTAGGTTCTACATGAAATTACAATTAGCTGTAAGATATTTAGAAAATATTCAAGTGCAGGTTATACTAAAGGATGTTTGTTTTTAGTCAGGCTTTGTTACTTATCAGAAGGCCAGTCCATCAAATTTTCTGACAGGCTGAGGTGCTACAAAGTTCAAAATACTCTTGAATGTAAAAACTGAGGTAATAAAGAATATTCTCTATGGTATATATTGATGAAAAAACACATTAATTTTGGCATCAACTTCTTCCATTCATGCAGTGCTTAAACTGTTTTCAGAGTTCACAATGTGGTCTACCTTTTTTGTATATCGTAGATATATTTGTCCATATGATTTATTTAATTGATTTTTTTATTATAAACTTCCATTGTACCTAAATAGTAATTGTCCATGTGAGTGCCATAACATTTTATTTTTCTTATTGTTCATAAATATGCAATATGAAAATTCTGTTTTCTGAGATTTATTGGATCATCCAACCAATTGTTTAACAAACCACATGTCTGGGGAGATTTTATTTTTTATAATTCACATGGCATTACTATATTAATATAAAACATATACCACTAGAGCATAGGACAGTCGGCTTTCTTCCCTCCCAAGTGATTAGATTATAGCTTCCTTTGTATTTGTAGTCCTTACAACCAAGGACTAATGGAATTTCCTTTGCTAACGAACTTGGTCTGGAATGCAATTCGAGGCGTGTTGAAATTATGGCTTTCCAGGTATATTTCCTTTAGAATTTCTGTGATGCACAGTTGCTAGCTACTATTTTTTTTAAAGTTTTATTCTCAGTTCCAGGACCCTTTATTCCCCACACCGTTTGACTGTGGAAAAGTCTCCCTGAGGATGTTGTGCATCTGAAACTTAAAAAGTTCAAGTGTAGATGCAATAAATTACTACTTTAATACTATTTTCCTTGCATTTTGATACATTTTTATATATTTATTAAATTGGTCATTTATTTTTTCTCTTTTAATAAGTGAGATCTCTTCTTTCTGCATTTTCCTTTTCCTGCTCATACTTCTTTTGAATGATCACCATATTCTTTGGAAGCTTGAAATTCAAGTCATTTATCCCTGTGGGCTTATTCCATATGAACAGGGTTCATCTTCTGATTAATTAATAATAATAATAATAATAATAATAATAATAATAATAATAATAATAAATAATAAATAATAAATAATAATAATATGGAGATACTGATAATGATGGTAAAGAAATTACTATGTACAT
>NC_061098.1:62615598-62638098 GCF_015104395.2 Macrobrachium nipponense | reverse complement strand
CTGCCCCTTGGATTTCTGATACTATAAAAGAGACGATAATGGTCAGAGATAACGTGAAAAAAAACTAAAAAATCAAAGAGAAAAATATTCAGCTTAGAGAAACTCACAAGGAACTGAAGAAAAAAGGTAAACTCGATGTTAACTGATAGTAGAAAGCAGTACTACAAACAAGAATTTAAAAATGCTAAAGGTGACATAGCTGCTACGTGGAAGATTACTAATAATATGCTTTTCAATGGAATAAGCTGCGATATGAATAAGCTGAATTGTGATACCAAAGATGATTTGCAACGTAAAGCTGAAGAGTTTAACGAATTCTTTGCAGAAGTGGGGAGAAAGACCTTTGAAAAAACACAGGAAGGACTGCATAACCGCATGCCTTTGGAAACAGACCCTATTATCCCTCACAGTAGAGTCGATAGTTTTAAACCAGGGCCAGTGGACTGTAACACAGTAATCTTAGTCATTAAAGATTTGAAAGAAACTAACGCCTTTGGATCTGATGGTATTTGTTTACGTTTCATTAGAGATGGTTTATATGTTATTGCTTTTTACCTTACGATAATTATCAATACATTAATTGTTACTTATTCATATCCACACATGGAAAATTCCCCATGTCATTCCGCTCTTCAAAAGCGGGGATGCCGACGATATCTCTAATTACCGTCCCATTTCCTTGCTACCTGTTCTATCGAAAGTACTTGAAAAAATTATTGCAAATCAGTTTAACTGAATTTTTAGAGGAAAATAAACTAATCTCTTTAAGCCAAAATGGATTCCGACCAAAATTGTCTACTGAAACAGCCCTGTTAAAATTATCTGACAAGATTTATGAAAATATAAACAACAAAAAAGTTTCCTTACTTTTATTACTAGATTTATCTAAGGCTTTTGATAGCGTGAATCATGCCATATTATTGGAGAAATGTACGTTGATGAATATTGATCAGAGCTGGTTTAAGAGCTACCTTGAGAATAGGTTTCAGTCCGTCAGGCTAAATGGTACTGTATCATCGAAGAAAAATATTCAATTCGGAGTACCTCAGGGATCAATTCTCTGCCCTATACATTTCATGGTATATGTTAATGATCTCGTGAGATCAATACCTGGCTGTTTTATAGTTCAATATGCTGATGACACGCAAATACTAATAGAAGGTGACATTAAGGATATAGCCGACATGATTCGTAAGGCAGAAGACATTCTAAACAGAGCTAAAGATTACTTTTCGAGAATTGGCTTACTTCTAAATGAGAAAAAGACACAGTTTATCATTATTGGATCCAGGCAATATGTGTCAGATATTGGAGATGAGGTACAGATAAATTTTAATATAAATATAATTAAGCCAATGCCGACTGAAAAATTTAGGTGTTCATTTCGATCGGTACATGAACTTTACACGCCTCAGTGGCGTTGTTGGTATGGTGCTGGGGTCCCACCTCGGTGGTCGCGGGTTCGATTCTCGGCCATTCCATTGAGGAGTGAGAGATGTGTATTTCTGGTGATAGAAGTACACTCTCGACGTGGTTCGGAAGTCACGTAGAGCCGTTGGCCCCGTTGCTGAATAACCACTGGTTCCATGCAACGTAAAAACACCATACAAACAAACAAACAAACAAACAAAACATGAACTTTGACTGTCACATAGACGAAATGTATAAAAAGGTAATGGGTACTCTTATATACTTAAATAGAGTAAAAGATCATTTTGAGTCAAGTACTCGCAAGATAGTCGTCCAGTCACTAGCTTTAAGTTTTATAAAATATTGCTTAAAAGTTTGGGGATGTACTAACAAATCACAGCTACAAAGAGTACAAAAGCTGCAGAACTTTGCAGCAAGAGTGGCTGTTGGCAACGTTAGAAAGTTTTGAACATGTAACTCCACATTTAAAGGAAGTTGAATGGTTGAAAATAAGAGACCAGTATACTCTTGACATGTGCACTATGGTATATAAAGCTTTAAATAATAAAATTCCAGATTGGTTATACAGTTTCCCACCAGTATCTTTATTCAGTAATGTCACTACACGCCAAAGGGATGATTTGTATGTTGCAAGACATAAAACTAGTATTGGCTCACGGCAAATCAGAGTCCGAGGTCCAGCGTTTGTATAATGAACAGCCACGTGAAATCAGAACTGGCTCTGTGTCTATCTTCAAGTCAAAACCAAGGAGTTTACTTTTCACAGTCTTAATTATTCTTTTAATTATTAGTACTTTGTTCTTAGATTTTAATCTGGCTTATTTTTATATCTTTTACTAACTGATACTACATTGTAGTTTTTAAATCCAAGTATCCTAATTTAAAATAGGTTCTGAGTCTGTACATATTTGTTAAGACTTATTTATTGAAAATTTTTATGACTATCTGATTTTTACTACATATCCTATCTTTTTAGAACTTTCTTCGTTTTTTTTATTGCCTGTACGTATTTTTATATACTTATTTATTGATAATTTATGACTATTGGATACTATTTGAAGCTCATTTTACCTATGACTGTATTACTTTTATAGATAGTTAAATAGTTCCTATATATTTATATTATTGCTATTTTTACTGATTTTGATATTCTTAACCTATACCAAAGTTTTTGATTTGAGAGTTAAATTCAAAGTGTTTTATACTGATATGGCTACTTATGTAGAATACCCAATGTACAATTGGAAATAAAGGATTATTATTATTATTATTATTATTATTATTATTATTATTATTATTATTATTATTATTATTATTATTATTATTATTATTATTATTATCATCATCACTTCTCCTTGGAAGAAATTGGACGGGCAGGTTCCTTGGGCCCCTCCTCTCTCTCTCTCTCTCTCTCTCTCTCTCTCTCTCTCTCTCTCTCTCTCTCTCTCTCTCTCCTGCTCTTTGACTACGTGAATCCATCAGTGTCTTTTGAAAGCTTCACCTCCTGAACGTGGCAGCAATTAAGGCTGAAATGGCTGGTGTTTGTCCATGAAGAGATTCAAAGAAATCTCTCTCTCTCTCTCTCTCTCTCTCTCTCTCTCTCTCTCTCTCTCTCTCTCTCTCTCTCTGGGAGCAGTACTCCCACTCAAAGGTCTTTTTAAGGGTGGGGGGAAAGAAAGCGTCATCCAGATTTGACCTTATAAAGAGTAAATAATTGATAAAAAAGAACCGAGGTAGTTTTTCATTGTTAGGTAGCTCTCTCTCTCTCTCTCTCTCTCTCTCTCTCTCTCTCTCTCTCTCTCTCTCTCTCTCTCTCTCTCTCTCTCTCTTCTCTCTCCCTTTTTATGAAAAAGAACCCAGCTGATTTTCACATACTCTGGGATTAAGCCTACAAACTGCTTTGTTGTTGTCGATCTAGCTGAGTAGCTCAAAATCTTTTGCATATTTCAATTGGAAGAAAAAAAAAGACGCTAGACTATTAATATGCGCGATCAAGTTGCGAATTCCATCGCTACCCTTAACTTTCGTAATGCGTTCAACCAAGTTTGGAAGACCCCAGAACGAGCTAAGCTTCCAATTTAAGTCGGGCAGGAAGTTAGAACTTCATGACTAATTGATATCGAGAATTTTCTACTGTCGTGTGTTTCTCGTTTATGGGCAAGTGAGTGTTTTCTTTTTGTTTTTTTTGTTGACATGTGGCTTGCATACAGAGGAAATGTTTTTCGTTTGCGTTACAGAGTAGAAGTGTAGTTTGTGTGTGGTGTGTGTGTGTGTGTGTGTGTGTGTGTGTGTGTGTGTGTGTGGAGAGAGAGAGAGAGAGAGAGAGAGAGAGATGAACAGTTTTTCCTACGATATCGTTGCATGATTGTGCGATTTCTCGGCTTATTTTCCGCTGAGAGAGAGAGAGAGAGAGAGAGAGAGAGAGAGAGAGAGAGAGAGAGAGGAGCTTTTAAGTTAAGCTTCTTCCCTTCTATATTGCGATTTGATTTTGGGATCGCTAAGGGGAATTAGAAAAGGGTAGGTGTTGCCTAGTCAAAATTAATATCTGCAACGTACGATTTATAATTTCCGATTTTCGTTGTTACGTCTAATTCTTCCATATTGCGAAACGGACATAATTTTTGCAAGAAATAACCTGTTTTTAAGTTCCTATTATACATACAATTGACACTTTAATCCCAATCTCCTTAATAACATTTTTCGAAAGTGGCAATTTTTTTTAATAAGGTGACAAGGGGATCAATTTTTCATATCAGAAGGCCAGAAGAAAACTGTTTAGTTGCTTTTGATAAGAATGTTTTAAATTTCTCTCTTCCATTTATAAACTATTGTCTGTATGTTTTTTTAATTCCTTAAGTACAGATCTCCAAAGAAAATATAAGTTCTCGTATTTTATTATTTACGTACATTTTAATCCACATTTATTTATATTGCTAACTTATTTGTTCTTATAATTGCCTTCTTTCTGTTTTCCTAATACCGTTTGTTACTTCTTTCAAACGATCACCATATTATTTGATGTCATCACTTTCTCGTGATCTTAAATGGAGAAACAAAGTCCCCAGTAGTATGTGTGCAGTATATAGGAAGCTTTCGCCAACTTGATCAGTTGACCTCTTCACCCTGAATAAACACCAGAAATACTATTATATTTAGGACAACATCTTTGAAAAATGGAAAAACGGCTTGTTATTCTTTCGGGTAATTCCAGAATTGCTTGGTGGTGTCTATTAGAAATTCTCTGGGAACGTCGTGGCACAGCAGAGGCTGCCATATTGGTCGTTTGTCTACCTTGCCAAGACGTTCCTAGAGAAGCGCCTGAGTGGCGTGGTTGGTATGGTCTTTGCCTGCCACCACGGTGGTCGCGAGTTTGATTCTCGGGGATTCCACTGAGGGGTCAGAGATGTGTATTTATTGTGACAGAACTTCACTCTCGACGTGGTTCGGAAGTCACGTAAAGCCGTTGGTCCCGTTGCTGAATAACCACTGGCTCCATGCAACGTAAAAGCACCTTACAAACAAACAAACAAAAACAAACCACACAAACGACGTTCCTAGAGAATTACTAATAGACTGTCGATCAGTTCAGGAGTTACTTGAAAGAATAACGAGCTGTTTTTCCATTTTTCAAAAATACTGCTACAAATGTGTTATTATTTCAGTTTATTCAGGCCGAATAGGCCAACTGATCAAGTTGGTGAAGGCTTCCTGTATATAGCTATATACTACGCACATGCTACTGTGGAAGCTTGAATTTCAAGTCAGTGGCCTCTGAGGGTTTGTTCTGTGTGGACAGGGTTCATCTTCCAAAATAATAATAATGATAATAGGGAAAAACTCACTATCGCGAGAGTATATATAAAGTTCTAAACGGTCCACAATAATACAGTGTTAAGAGTTCGTGCATAATTTTTAAGACTTTACCAAAAGCTTTCGAACCCTGCCTTGGGTTCATCTTCCCCTCTACAAATTAATAATAATAATAATAATAATAATAATAATAATAATAATATAATAATAATAATAATAATAATAATAATAATAATATAATAATGCTACAGAGGCAAAAAGGAAGAAATGGACAAGAGAAGAAAATAAGAAAATATGGAGATGCTACATCAGAAGCAACCCGACGGAGAGAGGATATAGAAGAAGATTGATCAACATCTGGAATGAGAGGAATAACACCCCCCAAACAGAGCAGAGGCTGGCAGACCAAGTAAGGAACATAAAGAAAAAGAACTGGCTCTCCCCAACAGAAAGAGAAGAACTGGAAAGGGAAATGTCACACGACAACGAATTACACGAAGACGAACTGAGAGACGATGCCACAGAAGACGACAGGGATGATGAGGTATCAAACAACGACACACGAAGAAACACCGACGAAGTAACAGAGAGGACGGAATGGGTAGAAAAGATTAGACAATGGATGGAGCCAGATACAGAGAGAACAAAGATCCCCTCCATGAAAGCCTACAACACCAAGAATTAAGGGAGAAAAACAAGTGAGGTCAATGAAATAATGGGCATAATACACACCACCAGTATCACAGAAACAAACAAATAACTTGACATATGCAGGAGCAAGATTAGTAGCAGAACTGATGGGGATTCGAACACCAACACCACCGTCACAACCAACCCAACCCAACAGAAACCAAAACAGCAACCTCCTTGGAAAAGGGCGCCTGGAAAAGCAAATAATGGTGATGAGATCTGACTTGAGTAAACTGAAAGAGATGGCAGAAAAAAGGCTAAGAATTAAGAAACCAGGGGGACCTCACGAGAAATACAAGTACAAGAGAGGGGACTAAACAACACAATAGAAGATGTAAAACAGAGGCTTAAAGGCCAAAGCACACAAGATCCAACGGTACATGAACAGGAATAATGGGATACCAACAGAACAAACTATTTCGGAACCAACCATAAAAGACTATACAGCCACTAATAGGGGGAAGACACCACCCAAGAATTCCTGAAGCCGAACCAAGTAAGAGACTCTGGGAAAACATATGGAGCATCCGGTATCACACAACAAACATGCAACATGGCTCCAGGAAGTCAAGGAAGAAGAAACAGGGAGAATAGAACAAAGATTCACAGACATCACGACAGACACAGTCAGACACCAACTAAAGAAAAGGCCAAACTGGAAAGCCCCAGGTCCCGATGAAGTCCATGGATACTGGCTCAAAAACTTCAAGGTCCTACACCCACGAATAGCAGAACAACTCCAGCATTGTATCTCAAATCACCAAGCACCCAAATGGAATGACCACAGGAAGAAAAACATCCTTAGTACAAAAAGACAAGAGTAAGGGAAATATAGCCAGTAACTACAGGCCTATCACCTGCCTACCAATAATGTGGAAGTTACTAACAGGTATCATCAGTGAAAGGCTATACAACTACCTAGAGGAGACAAACACCATCCCCTACCAACAGAAAGGCTGCAGAAGGAAGTGTAGGGTCACAAAAGACCAGCTCCTGATAGACAAAATGATAATGAAGAACAGTAGGAGAAGGAAAACCAACCTAAGCATGGCATGGATAGACTATAAGAAAGCCTTCGACATGATACCACACACATGGCTAATAGAATGCCTGAAAATATATGGGGCAGAGGAAAATACCATCAGCTTCCTCAAAATACAATGCGCAACTGGAATACAATACTTACAAGCTCTGGAATAAGACTAGCAGAGGTTATATCAGGAGATGGATCTTCCAGGGCGACTCACTGTCCCCACTACTCTTCGTAGTAGCCATGATTCCCATGACAAAAGTACTACAGAAGATGGATGCCGGGTACCAACTCAAGAAAAGAGGCAACAAAATCAACCCATCTGATGTTCATGGACGACATCAAGCTGTATGGTAAGAGCATCAAGGAAATAGATACCCTAATCCAGACTGTAAGGATTGTATCTGGGGGACATTAGGATGGAGTTTGGAATAGAGAAAAATGCGCCTTAGTCAACATACAAAAAGGCAAAGTAACGAGAACTGAAGGGATAAAAGCTACCAGATGGGAGCAACATCAAACACATAGATGAGACAGGATACAAATACCTGGGAATAATGGAAGGAGGAGATATAAAACACCAAGAGATGAAGGACACGATCAGGAGGAAAGAATATATGCAGAGACTCAAGGCGATACTCAAGTCAAACTCAACGGCCGGAAATATGATAAAAAGCCATAAACACTGGGCAGTGCCAGTAATCAGATACAGCGCAGGAATAGTCGAATGGACGAAGGCAGAACTCCGCAGCATAGATCAGAAAACCAGGAAACAAATGACAATACACAAAGCACTACACCCAAGAGCAAATACGGACCAAGACTATACATAACACGAAAGGAAGGAGGGAGAGGACTACTAAGTATAGAGGACTGCGTCAACATCGAAAACAGAGCACTGGGGCAATATCTGAAAACCAGTGAAGACGAGTGGCTAAAGAGTGCATGGGAAGAAGGACTAATAAAAGTAGACGAAGACCCAGAAATATACAGAGACAGGAGAAAGACAGAAAGAACAGAAGACTGGCACAAACAAACCAATGCACGGGACAATACATGAGACAGACTAAAGAACTAGCCAGCGATGACACATGGCAATGGCTACAGAGGGGAGAGCTAAAGAAGGAAACTGAAGGAATGATAACAGCGGCACAAGATCAGGCCCTAAGAACCAGATATGTTCAAAGTACGATAGACGGAAAATAACATCTCTCCCATATGTAGGAAGTGCAATACGAAAAATGAAACCATAAACCACATAGCAAGTGAATGCCCGGCACTTGCACAGAACCAGTACAAAAAGAGGCATGATTCAGTGGCAAAAGCCCTCCACTGGAGCCTGTGCAAGAAACATCAGCTACCTTGCAGTAATAAGTGGTACGAGCACCAACCTGAAGGAGTGATAGAAAACGATCAGGCAAAGATCCTCTGGACTATGGTATCAGAACGGATAGGGTGATACCGTGCAAACAGACCAGACGTGACGTTGATTGACAAAGTCAGAAGAAAGTATCACTCATTGATGTCGCAATACCATGGACACCAGAGTTGAAGAGAAAGAGAGGGAAAAAATGGATAAGTATCAAGATCTGAAAATAGAAATAAGAAGGATATGGGATATGCCAGTGGAAATCGTACCCATAATCATAGGAGCACTAGGCACGATCCCAAGATCCCTGAAAAGGAATCTAGAAAAACTAGAGGCTGAAGTAGCTCCAGGACTCATGCAGAAGAGTGTGATCCTAGAAACGGCACACATAGTAAGAAAAGTGATGGACTCCTAAGGAGGCAGGATGCAACCGGCAACCCCACACTATAAATACCACCCAGTCGAATTGGAGGACTGTGATAGAGCAAAAAATAAAAAATAATAATAATAATAATGGAAAAAGAAACCCACAAAGTTACGGAGTATAACTGGTGTGCTTGTAAGTATTTGGGGTACATGATATTTACATAGTAAAATCTTATGTAAATAATTATAAGTAAACAAGTTATGCTCAGTAATTTTGTGGGTTTCTTTTTCCATCTTCAGAAGAAAACTGTAAGAAGTTTTTGTGTGGTTCATTATATAATAATAATAATAATAATAATAATAATAATAATAATAATAATAATAATAATAATAATAATATAATAATGTCTTATTGAAAGAAGAAATAATAATAATAATAATAACAATAACTAACAGGAGAATGAAGAGAGACAAATAAAACAAGGTAACTGCGAGAGAGGATAAAATTATTAGCAAAAATAAGGATGCACTGGTGCCATGTGCAGATAGAGGCACAGAAGAAGGCATAAGAAGGAATAAGGAAAAGACCAGTTGGAAGAGACAGGTGAGTGACGGACTGTTCTGTCTTCCGTAGGCGTCGTTTGAAGGACTTTGCAAACACTACAGAAGTCGAGGAACTTCGGTGCGAGATTGGAGAGAGTTTGAGAAAAGGATTTTTCGTAAAGGGCAAATTATCAGTAGGATTTCTGATAGGATCAACTGGTTATCCTTGATCCTTTCCTACTTATTTACTTATGTGAACTTTGGGGAATCTAATACTATTGTCTTTGTCATTTCATGAACATTTTAAACATTTCCAACTTAATTTTTGGCTCTTTGTTTTTTTAATTAATAAGCAACTGTTCTTGACCATATAATTCGCTTACATTTTTAGCTATTTTTTTTTATAAATGTGTTAATCTATAGTTAACTTATATAGTTTTTCTGTATTTCCTATTACCATTTATTAGTTCTTTCAAATGAACACCATACTCTTTGGAATATTGAATTTCAAGTCAATGACTCCTGCTATAGGCTTGTCCCATATGAAGAGGGTTCATCTTCTTAATAATAATAATAAAAATAATAATATGTGGCGCCGTGGCAGAGTGGGTTAGGTCGTCAATGGACTGGTTAAGCAACATTGGGGCTGGGCAGTCGTTGGATGGGTGACCGCTCTCCTTGGCGTTGATTCCTTGGGAAAGGATCTTTACCATAATTTCCTCAGTCTACTCAGCTGTAAATGAGTACCTATCCCTGATGGGGTAGGGTCCAGCTATGGGTTAAATAGCAAAACTCAGCAATGATGTTAAGAAATGAAGGAATAAACGACAACGACGTAAATGGAACCTCTGGCAACAGAGGAGCTTTGTCCGGCAGCCAGGTATTCAACACAATTGAAGGGGAAGACGGTCAGGTACTTGGAGGTCGTCATCCAGCAACTGACCACCATAATGACAGTAACCAAGAGCCTGAGATTGGAGCTACAGAAGCAAACCAAAGGAAGAAATGGACAAGAGAAGAAAATAAGGAAATATGGAGATGCTACAGCAGAAGCAACCCGACGGAGAGAGGATATAGAAGAAGGTTCGTCAACATCTGGAATGAGAGGAATAACACCCCTCAAACAGAGCAGAGGCTGGCAGACCAAGTAAGGAACAAAGAAAAACAACTCTACCCAACAGAAAGAGAAGAACTGGAAAGGGAAATGTCACACGACAGCGAATTACACGAAGACGAACTGAGAGATGATGCCACAGAAGACGACAGGGATGATGAGGTATCAAACAACGACACACGAAGAAACACCGACGAATTAACAGAGAGGACGGAATGGGTAGAAAAGATTAGACAATGGATGGAGCCAGATACAGAGAGAACAAAGATCCCCTCCATGAAAGCCTACAACACCAAGAAATTAAGGGAGAAAACAAGTGAGGTCAGTGAAAAAATGGGCATAATACACACCACCAGTATCACAGAAAGAAATAACTTGGCATTTGCAGGAGCAAGATAGTAGCAGAACTGATGGGGATTCGAACACCAGCACCACCAGCACAACCACCCCAACAGAAACCAAAACGGCAACCTCCTTGGAAAAGGCGCCTGGAAAAGTAAATCATGGTGATGAGATCTGACTTGAGTAAACTGAAAGAGATGGCAGAAAAAAGGCTAAGAAGCAAGAAAACAAGGGAGGAACTCAACGAGAAATACAAAGTACAAGAGAAGATGTAAAACAGAGGCTTAAGGCCAAAGCACATAAGATCCAACGGTACATGAACAGGAATAAGGGATACCAACAGAACAAACTATTCGAAACCAACCAGAAAAGACTATACAGCCAACTAAGAGGGGAAGACAACTGCCAAGAAATTCCTGAAGCCGAACCAAGTAAGAGACTGGGAAAACATATGGAGCAATCCGGTATCACACAACAAACATGCAACATAGCTCCAGGAAGTCAAGGAAGAAGAAACGGAGAATAAAACAAAGATTCACAGAGATCACGACAGACAGTCAGATACCAACTAAAGAAAATGCCAAACTGGGAAGCCCCAGGTCCCTATGAAGTCCATGGATACTGGCTCAAAAACTTCCAAGGTCCTACACCCACGAATAGCAGAACTACTCCAGCAAATGGATGACCACAGGAAGAACATCCTTAGTACAAAAAGACAAGAGTAAGGGAAATATAGCCAGTAACTACAGGCCTGTCACCTGCCTACCAATAATGTGGAAGTTACTAACAGAGGAGACAAACACCATCCCCCACCAACAAAAAGGCTGCAGAAGGAAGTGTAGGGGCACAAAAGACCAGCTCCCGATAGACAAAATGGTAATGAAGAACAGTAGGAGAACGAAAACCAACCTAAGCATGGCATGGATAGACTATAAGAAAGCCTTCGACATGATACCACACACATGGCTAATAGAATGCCTGAAAATATATGGGGCAGAGGAAAACACCATCAGCTTCCTCAAAAATACAATGCACAATTGGAATACAAGACTTACAAGCTCTGGAATAAGACTAGCAGAGGTTAATATCAGGAGAGGGATCTTCCAGGGCGACTCATTGTCCCCATTACTCTTTGTAGTAGCCATGATTACCATGACAAAAGTACTACAGAAGATGGTTGCCGGGTACCAACTCAAGAAAAGAGGCAACAGAATCAACCATCTGATGTTCATGGACGACATCCAACTGTATGGTAAGAGCATCAAGGAAATAGATACCCTAATCCAGACTGTAAGGATTGTATCTGGGGACATCAGGATGGAGTTTGGAATAGAAAAATGCGCCTTAGTCAACATACAAAAAGACAAAGTAACGAGAACTGAAGGGATAAAGCTACCAGATGGGAGCAACATCAAACACATAGATGAGACTGGATACAAATACCTGGGAATAATGGAAGGAGGAGATATAAAACACCAAGAGATGAAGGACACAATCAGGAAAGAATATATGCAGAGACTCAAGGCGATACTCAAGTCAAAACTCAACGCCGGAAATATGATAAAAGCCGTAAACACATGGGCAGTGCCAGTAATCAGATACAGCGCAGGAATAGTGGAATGGACGAAGGCAGAACTCCGCAGCATAGATCAGAAAACTAGGAAACATATGACAATACACAAAGCACTACACCCAAGAGCAAATACGGACAGACTATACATAACACGAAAGGAAGGAGGGAGAGGACTGCTAAGTATAGAGGACTGCGTCAACATCGAGAACAGAGCACTGGGGTAATATCTGAAAACCAGTGAAGATGAGTGGCTAAAGAGTGGATGGGAAGAGGGACTAATAAAAGCAGACGAAGACCCAGAAATATACAGAGACAGGAGACAAACAGAACAGATGCACGGACAATACATGAGACAGACTAAAGAACTAGCCAGCAATGACACATGGCAATGGCTACAGAGGGGAGAGCTCAAGAAGGAAACTGAAGGAATGATAACAGCGGCACAAGATCAGGCCCTAAGAACCAGACGGAAATAACATCTCTCCCATATGTAGGAAGTGCAATACGAAAAATGAAACTATAAACCACATAGCAAGCGAATGCCCGACACTTGCACAGAACCAGTACAAAAAGAGGCATGATTTAGTGGCAAAAGCCCTCCACTGGAGCCTGTGCAAGAAACATTAGCTACCTTGCAGTAATAAGTGGTACAAGCACCAACCTGAGGGAGTGATAGAAAACGATCAGGCAAAGATCCTCTGGGACTATGGTAACAGAACAGCTAGGGTGATACGTGCAGATAGACCAGATGTGATGTTGATTGACAAAGTCAAGAAGAAAGTATCACTCATTGATGTCGCAATACCATGGGACACCAGAGTTGAAGAGAAAGAGGGAAAAAATGGATAAGTATCAAGATCTGAAAATAGAAATAAGAAGGATATGGGATATGCCAGTGGAAATTGTACCCATAATCATAAGAGCAAAAAAAAAAAAAAAAAAAAAAAATAATAATAATAATATGGAAGGAGGCCTCCACTGAGGGCATTAGCATTGAATATTATAGCTGTTTCAATGGCATTTATTTCATATAGAATCTTCTTAATTCTTCTTATCTTTTTCTCGTCAGCATGTAGCTGGTGTATCAGGTTTCCTAAGGACATAATAAAGATTTCAGTTTTCTTAGGTTTATTTCCTCTGACTTGTCGACAGTGAACAGGCAGTCATCTATGAGAGTATACAGCAAAGTGAATTAGATACTGTTTTACATAGCAGGCAAGGGCGTGTACAACCGGTGGGTAGGTCGGTAAGCAGGGATTTTAATAGGTCGTTGGATGATGACAAAATCTGTCCCTGAGGCGTTGAGAACTTCTAGGTCCGTCCAGGGTTGTTGGCGTAGGTTGGGTGTTGGTTGGGGTACCTACCACCTGGGTGGCAGGTACTATAAGCCGTCCAGGTGACATGTCATCCGCTCGATCTCTCCCTCTTTCTTTCTCTGCATCTTCCTCTCTTTCTCTCTCTCTGCTTGTTCCTCTCTCTCTCTCTCATCTCTTTCGTCTCTCTCTCGTCTCTCCTCCTCCTCTCTCCTTCACCTCTCCCCTCATCCTCTCTCTCTCTCTCTCTCTCTCTCTCTTGTGACGGTGTATGGAGTCGGTTGGTTTCTTGTATTTCTTCCTATGATGGTAGGAAGAAATTCTGTTTCTTTTACCGTGTTGATAGTCGGCTTTTTCTTTAATATGTGTAGTGCCTCGAGATAACGTAGACGTCTCCTGTCTGGTACATGGTCAGTAATTTCTGTGTTCGTTATAAGCTCAGCTCTTTCCGTTCTTTTGTTATGTTTTTCCCTATAGTGAATGAAAATGGCCCCTTCTTGAAGGTGGCAGGAGAGACGCTTGGAGAGTCTGGTAGTGGTCATCCCGACATAGGAGTGGTGGCATCCTTCCATTGGGCATGTGAATTCGTAGATGACACTCTTTCTCTTCAAAGACGTTTCTGGAGGTGCCGGGTTGTTTTTAAGAAGCAACTGGCTGGTTTTCATATTTTTATAGTATATTATGAGGCTAATTTTTTCACCTTCTGCAGTGGGGGAAACATTTTCACTGATTATTTTCCTAATAGCCTTTTCATCTTCCAAATATTTTTGGTGCATATAATTATTATAAAATATTTTTATAGCTCCACTTTGGTCGTTAGTTTCAGTCGTGCTTTCCTGGTGCCAGTTATTTATGGAGTGCCGCATTTGACGTTCGACCTTACGATTTGCGAAGTTATTGTTGATGAGGACTTGTGTGGACCTTTCGATCTCCATGGTGGTTTCTCTCCACATTGAGCAGTGTGTAAGGGCACAGCGGACGAAGGCATCTATCACAGATCTTTTATACCTGTCTGGACACTCACTAGGAGTAGGACCCATTATTGCATAGACCCGGGTTCGTGGGTTTCTTATAAACCATGGTGGTTTATCCCGTATGGGTCTGCTGTACCCAAATGTCCAAGAAGGGTAGGACACCATCAATGCTGCGTTCACACGTGAAGCGGAGGACGAACCATTCTTCAAAAGTCCTTCCTAAAGTTTCAAGGTCCTCTTCTCTCTTGACTCTTATGAAGGTGTCGTCTATGTAACGATGGTATTGAGGAGGGCAGGGGATCTTATTTTGTGGTGGGATCACAAGCTTAAAATACAAGCAGGCAAAATCCCCCCCCCCCACATAAACTTTATCAATTCAGCTGCCAAACTCACACTCAGCCACACTTTCCTCTTTACACTACAGAATTCACGCAGGACAATTGACCTATACCAACACAGGAAAAAAAAAAAAAACACAAACACATGTACTCACCCACTCCAGATACTCTGGGCTATGCTGTGCTGTCCGCCAGTCAAGGTTACTGAGACACCAACAACAACAACCAAGAACCACAACCCACAACCCAACAACAACACAACAACCAATGACCACAACCCAACAACAACAACCAAGGAACACAACCACAACTCAACAGCACAGCAAACAACCAAGGAACACAACCACAACCTCACATATAACTCAACAAAAACTCATAGCACAGCAAAGACAACAACTCTTAAGCAAACGATATCAAACTCAACACCTAAACAACAAACCAAAACCACACAACTTATTTGACTTTCAATGCTTCAAATAGACTGCTGCCGACACTACTATCACCAACTCTCACCAAAGACTGACTAAAAAGACTCACTCAAAACAGAACTCTGATCTCTAACAGCACCAGCAGACAACTCAGAACTTATCAACAGCCAATTCAATTGTTAACCATCCAACCACCAATTACCCTCTCTCTCTCTCTCTCTCTCTCTCTTTCTCTTGGACACACAGACGTTGTCAAATGGAACTCCTTAACTCCTCCATAATAGAAAACCCTTTCTTCGATGACACTCATGTAGAAGTTGGCAAATAGAACCCTAATATGGATCCCACTGCCACGCCATCAATCTGGCAATAAAGATGTCTTCTGTAGGTTGTGAATGGTACCTTCTTGGTGCATATTTCAAGAAGGGCTTTTAGGGCTTATTCGGGGATGTTCAAAGACTGTGTCCTCACATCTATATACTCTATCGAGGATGTGCTCAATCGTCTTGTTGACTGGAACATTTGTGAAGAGGCTCTCGATGTCAAGAGAGGTGATGATACCTGTAGATGGAGAGTCTTGAAGTTTACATAAAAAGTCAGTAGACGACTAAACAATGTGTGTCAGGGATATATGGCGTGAGGAGTTCATTGAGTCTCTTCTGGATTTTGCAAGTTGGAGTTGGGTTTTGGCCTATAATTGAAAGAATTGAAAGAAACTGCTATAAACTTGAAAGCAAACGAAGAAATAACAATAAGAAGGGCAGACAAAGCTGCTGCCTTAGTGCTCTTCCAGACCTCTGAACATTACGAGAAACTTTACCAAATACTGGCTGATCAATCCAAATTCAGAAAAATCAACAAGAACCCCATCGAAGACATCCGACGAGACGTTAATAGGACAGTCAAAAGCATCCATGCCACTAGGAATGTCTCCAGGCTTCCCCTTGCCCAGGGTGACTTTAATCAAGGGTATATCTACGGCACCGTAAAAACCCATAAGCCAACTCCCAACTCCAACTTACAAAATCACGAAGAGACTTAATGAACTCCTCGCACCATATATCCCTGACACGTATTGTTTACAGTTGTCTACTTACTTTTTACTTAAACTTCGAGACTCTCCATCTACAAGTATCATCGCCTCTCTTGACATTGAGAACCTCTTCAAGAACATTCCAGTCGACGAGACGATTGAGCACATCCTAGATAGAGAATATAGATGTTAGGACGCACAGGCTTTGGACATCCCCGAAGAAGACCTAAAAGCCCTTCTTGAAATATGCACCAAGAAGGCACCATTCACAACCCACAGAGGACATCTTTATTGCCAGATTGACGGCGTGGCAATGGAATCCCCATTAGGGGTTCTATTTGCCAACTTCTACATTAGTGTCGTCGAAGAAAGGGTTTCCAATAAGATCCCCTGCGCTCCTCAATACCATCGTTACATAGACAACACCTTCATAAGAGTCGACAGAGAAGAGGACCTTGAAACTTTAGGAAGGACTTTTGAAGAATGCTCTATTCTCCGCTTCACGTGTAAATGCAGTGTTGATGGTGCCCTACCCTTCTTGGACGTTCGGGTACAGCAGACCCCTACAAGATAAACCACCATGGTTTATAAGAAACCCACGAACCCGGGTCTATGCCGTAATGGGTCCTACTCTTAGTGAGTGTCCAGACAGGTATAAAAGATCTATTGCAGATGCCTTCGTCTGCTGCGCCCTTACACACCGCTCCACGTGGACAGTCCTCATCAAAAATAACTTTGCAAAACATATGGTTGAACGTCAAACGCGGGATTCCATAAATAACTGTCACTGGGAAAGCAAGATCGAAACTAACGACCAAAGTGGAGCTATAAAAATATTTTATAGAAATTATATGCACCACAAATATTTGGAAGATGAAAAGGCTATTAGGAAAATAATCAGTGAAAATGTTTATTAAAAACAACCCGCCATCCCCAGAAACGTCTTTGAAGAGAAAGAGTGTCATCTACGAATTCACATGCCCAATGGAAGGATGCCACCACTCCTATGTCGGGATGACCACTACCAGACTCGCCAAGTGTCTCTCCTGCCACCTTCAAGAAGGGGCCATTTTAATTCACTACAGGGAAAAACATACCAGAAGAACGGAAAGAGCTGAGCTTATAACAAACACAGAAATTACTGACCATGCACCAGAAAGGAGACGTCTACGTTATCTCGAGGCACTACACATATTAAAGAAAAAGCCGACTATCAACACTATAAAAGAAACAGAATTTCTTCCTACCATCACAAGAAGAAATACAAGAAACCAACCAACTCCATATACCGTCACGAGAGAGAGAGAGAGAGAGAGAGAGAGAGAGAGGAGCAAGCAGAGAGAGAAAGAGAGAGTGAGAAAGAGAGAAAGTATGAAAGAGAGAGAGAAAGATAGAGAAAGCGAGAGAGAGGAAGAAGCAGAGAGGGAGAGAGCGAGCGGATGACATGTCACCTGGACGGCTTATAGTACCTGCCACCCAGGTGGTAGGTACCCCACCAACAACCAACCTACGCCAACAACCCTGGACGAACCTAGATGATCTCAACGCCTCAGGGACAGATTTTGTCATCGTCCAACGACCTATTAAAATCCCTGCTTACCGACCTACCCACCGGTTGTACACGCCCTTGCCTGCTATGTAAAACAGTATCTTAATTCACTTTGCTGTATACTCTCATAGATGACTGCCTGTTAGCTGTCGACACGTCAGAGGAAATAAACCTAAGACAACTGAAATCTTTATATGTCTTTAGGAAACCTGATACACCAGCTACATGCTGACGAGTAAAAGATAATAAGAATAATTGAAAAGATTCTATATAAATTAAATGCCTTTGAAACAGCTGTAATAATAATAATAATAATAATAATAATAATAATAATAATAATAATAATAATAATAATAATAATGGAGACGAATTTTTAGTAGTTTAAAAGTCTATAAAAATGCTTAATCCTGGAGATTTATCACAGTAGTAGTATTGTATTTTCGAGGGATATGTTATTTGCAAGAAATTTCTGATAAAAAAAAGATACGTGATACAAAACAAGAAACTTTTGTTTACATTCTTGGGGTTAAAAAATGACTCTGGACACCTGTAGTATTATGTCGAGTAGACGAAATCCTTTTGAAAAACTGTGTCAAGACAAGGAAAATATCCCATTTTGCCAAGAGGGGCTAGAGTTCCCATACAGCGTAAAAGGAACATATGACTAATAGACTTTTGGTGAAATTCATTTTACCAAAGTAGTAAACGTCTAATATAGTCTCTCGCTCGAGTTTTTAAGTCGATTTATTTATTTATTTATTTTTTTTACTTTGCCAAATTAGTGTGAACTGTATATATATATATATATATATATATATATATAATATATATATATGTATATATATATATATATATATCATATATATATATATATATACATATATATAGTATATATATATATATATATATATTGTGTGTGTGTATGTGTATGTGGTATGTGTGTGTGTGTCATCTTTAGGTGATTACCATAGGAAATTTTACACCAAGTTTCGTCAAGATCTTTTAATAAGTTTAAGAGTAATACTCCCAAGAAACAAAGTGAGGCAAACAGACAAACACACTGAATCCACCGCAATATAGTAAACCATCTTGGCGAGGGTTAATAACACAAAATCTTGTACAGCCAAAACCCTCACAGAATATAGGCATGAAAATCTAAGCTACGTTAAAATCAGAGTCCCCCTCAGGTGAGTGAAACATGATTTGGAGGAGCTGATTAGGCAGACGTGGTTTTAATTCACTTACGAGAGGCAAAGGCTGGCTAGTCCTTTGGCCTCGGGCGGTCATAAGCAAACAGAAGGGGATGATTGTCATGCAGGAGTTTTATTAGGTTACTGGGGCCTTAATTTGGTTACTGTGTCTCTGATATCGGTGGATCTGTAGTTGTTCTGAAGTTGAAATATGTACCTACGAAGACGGTAACGATAGAATTATAGGTATGTTAATTGGACAGACATACAGAATTAATCCCATATATTTTACTGATTTAGTCATAGAAAAAATCCCCTAAGATTTAATCACTTTATATCAAATTTATTGACTTTATCACTGAAAACATTATCAGTTTGCTCCCAAAATGTGATAGAATTCAAGTTTGGGTATTTTGAGAATGGATACAAAAGGTGTTTTTAAACCTCCTTAAACCAATGTAGTTTTTGCAATGAGGTATTCAAGGAAAATTTATATAAGGAAAACCAGAGAAAAGCTAGCTAAATATGAGCAAAAAATGTACCCAAAATGAGGGATGAGCCACAAAAAGATGCTGGACGTGATAACACTGCTGTTGGTTTTGAGAATTGGAGTTCCATGTTAGAGCCATAATAATTTAAATATGAATTATTAACGAGTATTTTACCATTTACGGATCATTCTAGGGCGTTCTAGAAAGAGAGAGAAAGGGTTAGATATCAAAATCATTAGGTAAAACAAAGAAAATAAACATTAAAAGCAGGACAACCAGAGAGCCGTTCTAAATACGTAGTAGCTGTGCTTTTACTAAGACTAACACTACTACAACCCAGCTGCTTTTGACAGATCTGTTCGAAAGCACGTTGTACTGTAAGGACAACGTCCCTTCGCTGTTTTTATTCCACTGTAACAATCTGCTAAATTCTAATGTATATCATCTTATGTAGGATTCTCTGGGCTTTCCACTGATATATAGTAATTCATGTTCGAACAAGAATTGCACCCATAGATATCCATGTATAGCTATATGTCTGCAAGAAAAGACAAATTCGGCTGGCCCAGACCCAGTTTCTTTCTGTTAGGGTTGGTTACTATACCTTTGTCCGTCTGCAGCCTTCTTTATAGCCTGTGTTTACCTGTAATAATTTATTTCTACAGGCTGCTCTATGAGCAAGAGCCCGTGCTGGCATAATGCCAGCTCAATCTCAAACAAGTAATAAATTATCAGTATGCACTTATCTGTCTCTCTCCCTTGTCCTCGCAGTACCATAGAAATTTATAGATTTTAACAAGCACATTCACTGACATATTGTAATGAAATATGGAGATCTTGTGGAGGAGTTATGGGAGTTCCATTTGACAACGTCTTTGAGAGAGAGAGAGAGAGAGAGAGAGAGAGAGAGAGAGGGCGTATTTGCTGGATGGATAGTTAACGATTGAATTGGCTGTTGGTGAGTTCTGGGTTGGCTGCTGGTGCAGTTGGTGTTAGTTGTTGGAGTTAAGAGTTCTGTGTTTTGGAGGCAGTTTTTAGTCAGTCTTGAGGCAGAACCTGAGATAGTCAGTAGTGTCGGCAGCGGTCTGCGAAGGCCTTGATAGCTATAGTCAGTTAAGTTGTGTTATTGATTTGTTGTTGAGTTTGATATTGTTTGCTTTGGAGTTGTTGTGCCTGTGTTGTGCTTTTGAGTTTCTGTTGAGTTGTGTGTGAGTTGTTGTGGATGTGATTTGTTGAGGGTTGTTGTTGGTGAGTAGTTGTGATTTCTTGGTGTTGTTAGTGGGTGTGTGTGTTGCCTTTTTGTGTTGGTGATTGTTTGTGCAGTGGTCTTTTGTTGTGGTTGTATTCCTTGTATGTTGTTGTGTTGTTGAGTTGTGGTTGAGTTCCTTGTTGGCTGTGTTGTTGAGTTATGGTTGTATTTCTTGTATGTTGTTGAGTTGTGGGGTTGTGGTCCTTGGGTGTTGTGTTGTTGGTTTGTGGTGTTGTGGTTCTTGGTTGTTTTCTTTGTTGTTGTTGGTATCTCCGCGACCTCGACCGGCAGACAGCACAGCATAGCCCGGAGTATCTGGAGTTGGGTGAGTACATGTGTTTGTGTGTTTTTTTTTGTTCTTTGTAGGTAGTTCGATTGTCCTACGTGTATTCAATAGTGTAAAGAGGGGTAGATCTATGTTACTATTCCGCGGCGGCTGAGACTATGGCAGTTGCGGTTTTTCTATGCAGTTTTACCTACTGAACAAGAGTTTTAAGTAATATTTATTCGGACGACTGTAATTAACCCCCAGGGGCCAGTACTAAACACGGCAAAATACATTGGACGCCCCAATCCCTAGTGGGTGTCGTATCCGCGGTTACGTTCCTTGCAGTCCGTGCGGAACTATTCTTTAGAATTACCGAGGTAAAGGCCTATGGTGGATGGATATTGGGGTTGTCTTCACCGGAATTCTCGAACATTCGAGAATATTCAAAGAAATTAAATTCAGTATAGAATACGACACTTTAAAATCATTACACGAGCTGCTTCTCTTCAACAGCTTGCTGTCTTCGCATGGCTTTCCATAAAAACGATAGTTCCAAAATTAAACAACCAGACTACCGCTACCCCTCTTTGCCTAGCATAGACATATTTACTTGGGACCTTCCCATCTTCTGGTCGCTCGTCTTCTTCCCTTCACTTGAAAGGGTAATTGTCTTAGCATTATGCCCAGCCTCTCATGCATTTATTGAACACAGAGAGAGAGAGAGAGAGAGAACAGAGTAAAAAGATAAATTTTTACCACTGTCGGCCCTAGTTACGTATCGTATTCATGTCTCGTGCATTTACTGAGAGAGAGAGAGAGAGAGAGAGAGAGAGAGAGAGAGAGAGAGAGAGAGAGAGAGCACCAAGGTAAATGTTCAACCTTGTGGATCCTAATCATATATTGTATCTATGTTTCACGTCTCAAGAGAGAGAGAGAGATTTACCCTTACAAGCCCCAGTTATTTACCTTGCATAGTTCTCATGCATTTACTGAGAGAGAGAGAGAGAGAGAGAGAGAGAGAGAGAGAGAGAGAGAGAGAGAGATGAGCTATAGTGTCCAATCATACACACCGTATAAACGAGTAACTGAATAATAGGAAGAATATGATAACCTGAAAGAGAAATGCATGGAAACAGCACAAAACAAAAAGAGGAAAGGGAATACTGAGAGGGGAAGGATAGGATAAATACGAAAAGAGAGCAGAGACAAGAAAATTGTTTGGAAATTGAGAACAAGGCCTTTCTTTAATGGCCTTATAGCTAGAAATTCCACGACTACCTGTCATCAAAACTTAAACAGCTAAAAAAAAAAAAATTAAGGCATATTAGATCTCTTTCATCTGTAAAAAATAAATTAAAATTAATGTTTGATCAGCAACTTGGTAAATTTAATGTAACTG
>NC_061098.1:62608098-62613098 GCF_015104395.2 Macrobrachium nipponense | reverse complement strand
GTATAACTGTTATGGCAATTAACAAAATATGCACCATCTTATCTGTCCGAAAAAGTCACTTTCTTCATCATTAATTTTCCTGTAGTTTGGAAACTGGCAACTGAACGTAGAGAAAAATATAAGATCAACTACTTACTAATAAAATCCGCAAAATATATGAGTCATCACATATTTCATATAATTCCCTTCAAAAACAAACACGTATTTTCAATTCTCGAATACAAGAATTGCGTTAATTCATTTGTGATCAAGCAATTCTTGTCAATTTTCTGGTACCTTTCAGTGAACGATTCGCGTTTCCAAGCCAACATTTTATCATCAGAATTCGAGCCACTGGACTGATTGAAATTTCCTGACCCACGCGAATGGATCTCATCTCGAGGAATATTGAAAAACGTTTGGGTCAATCCCTTTAATGGATTTGACTGAATAGGATACAAATATCTTGTTTTTGCTTTTTTTTCGTTTAGTGGTGATGGGTTGGCAATGGAATGAAATAGAATACTGAGGCCAAATGCCAGGCCATGGCACCTACGATGTCAATCAGCGCTGAAACGGAAATTAAGATTTATAAAGTATTAAAGGTGGCAAAGGAAGAAAATCTCGCAGTTGCGCCTGTGACACATTTGTTAGCAGACGGTGGAAATTGAGATGGAAGAAAGAGAATATGAACGGAGGCACAGTTAAAGGAATGAAGGGGGTCGTAGCTAAGAACGCTGTGAATATCCTTAAGGTGCCTGAGGTGCCCCGATTACATCAAACCCCCTAAGGGGGCAATGGGTTGAGGGTTAGGTTCTGTTTTCGAAAAGTTCGAAGATAACCGTGAGGAGAAGATAAATATTGAGAATAATATAAAAACTGACATTGTTCGTCTATGAATTTACTAAATAATAATAATAATAATAATGAATTAACAGAAACATTTCAGTAACAGAAACATTTCAACATAGGACTGTATATTATTATTTTCAATATAACATGGCTATATTTCTAATCTAAAATATGAAAAGACTATTTTAATTAAAAATTATTTTATACAAATCTATAAATAGAATTTTTTGTAACACAGGAAAGCGTGTAGAATTCTTATTGCAAAAGTGGTGACAGGTATTATATACAGTTAATTCTTCTAATAGATCTTTTTGTTACATATAACTTCTAACTTATACCAATTGTCATTAAACTGCGAACAAAACTATAAAGGAGAGTCTGAATATTTCAGGCGAGCTATTCTGAGTCTGTTTAAATATTTATTATTTCCATTTGGTCAATTTATAAAGAGTATTCTGTTTGGGTTCCATGGTACAAACAAACCTCCTCCTGTGAATCTCTCTCTCTCTCTCTCTCTCTCTCTCTCTCTCTCTCTCTCTCTCTCTCTCTCTCCTTTTAAATAAAATGTTGGGAATCGGTACATTATTAATAGTAGTGGCTTGGAAATACAGCTTCACGTCTATAAGAATGTGTTTGTATATGTATATGTATATGATATATATATATATATATATATATATATATATATATATATATATATATATAATATATATATATATATATATATATATATATATATATATATATATATATATATATATATATATATATATATATATATATATATACGTATAGTGTTCACCCCGTATTCGCGGGGTATGTGTGCAGCCCACCCCCAAATAGCTAGAATCCGTGGATAGCTGAAACCCTTATAAAATGCTTAAAACTGCCTATTTTTGTTAGCTAAAACTCAAGAAAAACCCACCGCAAATGTTTATACCTGGTTTTTTTAATAGTTTTATCACAAAAAGTGCATTTTATTATGAAATTGATAAAAAAAATAACAGGAATTTGTGGATATTTCTCATAGAAAAATACCGCGAATACGTGAATTTCCTACTGCTGTCATCCCTGCTTCCCAAGGATTTCTCTCTATGAGAATGATGCTGATGAAAAGCAGGTAGTGTCATCAGCAGTTCAGAGACTGGTTAAGGTTTGTGCTCGCAAATTTCCCGATTTCTTTGAGGAACCAGTAGTTCAGGATTCGAGATCCTTAGGATTGCTAGGCTGGAAACTAAGGCATATCACCTTCCATCTCCAAAATGGCTAATTTGGTATTGAACAGATTTGACTTAGTGGCTAAATTGCTCCATCAGAAAGTTTCTTCTAAAACTTCTTCCCCTCTTTATGAGAAAGAGGAGAGCGATGTTTTATGATACTAGGCAGTTACCCTTTATTGGAAATTGCTATAGCAGCAATAGACAAATAACAAGTGAGGTTGTTTCCGCTCATTTTGCAATTTTTTTGCAGCAATAAACAAATAGCAAGTGAGATTGTTTCGCTCTTCTGTAAATTTTTTGGCTGCTTAGACAGAGTAGTTTTAGACTCCCGTGGGGAGTCTGTGCATGCCTTTACTAAGGTAGTGGTCAAGCATAGGGAACAATTGTGTTCATTTTGGCTTCCTCTGTCTCTTTGACAAAGAAGGTTGACGTTATTGCACATCACCCTTTACATACTTTACTGGACGCCTCATCATTAGGTATGGTAGTGCAAGAGGTTGAGAAGAGGAAACCAGATCTTTGTTGCATCACCGGTTTTGCAGTTAATGCAAGTTCTAAGGTTCCCCGAAGCAAATGGGCCAGTCATTAGGGCTCTTGAGCCAGTCCTTTTGGACTTTCAAGAAGGACAATAAGGTTGAGCCTCTTTTATTCAGTTTGGCAGATGGAGGTACAATAACGGGAGGTGCCTTCCTGCACTGTCCCCATACAGGTAAGTGAAGCCAGTGGGCTTCACTTCCGGTCAGCTGATAGACCCAAAACAATGCAATCTCCTTGGAATTTACCACTTGTTTTTGCATACTAGATGAAAATAAAAAAAAAAGAATTGATGGGTGTACCAGTTTGGGTGATGTACTTTCATATGAGATCAGCCCCCAAGTTTTACAAGGATCCTATCACAGCTGGCCAGGTGGGCTTACTAGGCATTCAGATGCTTCTGTGCCTAGAAAATTGGCTGATTCTAGCGTCCAGTTTAAAGGGGAACCTGAGAGCAAGAGATACTACTTTAAAGTTGACAAGTATATTGTGAATACTTATGTTTCAAATTCCGATCTAATACTAACTCAGAACCTTGGTTACCTGCTTCTGGACACCAAGAATTTCTTGGTTTCTCCGAAAGAGAAATGCATAGACAAATTTCTTTTAATTCTAGAAGTATTTCTATCCTTCACAGCTTTGCCACCCAAGAAATGGTTGTCCTAGTTAGGGCATATGGCATCACCAGAGAAGTTGGTTCTGGGTGCCAGCTGAGATGAGACCAATTCTTTTCTTTCTCAAGAGGCACTGGAACCAGGAAGTTCAGCCAGAATCCATTTAAATTCTGGTCTCAAGGGAGTTAGGACCCTCTAAGATGGTGGAACCATTTACCTCGACTTTTGCTAGGAATGTCTCTCCAGTTTCTGATGCATCATCAGAAAGTTGAGGAGTGGTTGCAGCGGACAGGCATTTAGCTGGGGCTTAGTCCACAGAGGAACGAGAACTCCATGTCATTCAGTTAGCATTATGTGATCTAGTACTGGGTAAAAGGTAGCACTGTTTTCAGGCAATTCAACAGCACTGGCATAGCTGAGCAAACAACGGGGCACAGAGTAATACTTTTTTCTGTCTTTCAAGTCGCATTCTCACTTGGTCAGAGGAAAGGAAGATCCTTCTGTTACCTGAGTTTGTGCTATGAAAAAGGAACATTGTGGCAGACCAGCTAAGCATGAAGGACCAGATTCTGTCTTCCATATGGACCTTGCATCCACAAGTCTGCTATGACCTGTGGAAGCTAAGGGGCACTCCTCTAATGGACCTGTTTGCCACCAAGTCCAACAATTGCCTGCCAGTGTACTACTCTCCAGTTCAGGATCCTCCGGCATAAGCAGTTCACACATTGCTTTTAGACTTGTCTTATGTAGACCTCTATGTTTTTCTCACCTTTGCTGTGGTACGAACAGTACTAGCAACATTCCATGTAGCTATTAATTCACACACGACTTTAGTGACCCCTTGGTGGCCACCCAGAGATTGGTTCCCAGACCCCGTGCCTCTGTAAGTAGATTGCCCAAGACTTCCTCACCACGGAAAGGTCTTTTCAAACAGCCAGAAGGTATGAGGTTTCACCAAAACCTCCCCATGCTTCAGCTGACTGCATGGATGGAAACTGCTCTCTCTTACCAGCAAGAAGTTTTTCAAAGGAATGCAGCAGCAAGTCCATTCTTAACTCCAGAGGGGAGTCGACTGATGTACTGTACCAATGACAGTGGGCATTATGTAGGGCTTGGCGCTCTGCTACAAGGCTTTTCTTCATCCATACCTCTGTGAATAACATCATTAAAGTCTTTCTTTACTTATGCTACAACAGACATTTATCAGTCCCAGACATTAAAGTATATAGATTCATGTTAGCTGCTGTATAGAGGCATTCTGGCCAAGATATTTCGTCCAACATCGATATGATCGAGGCCACCCGCGCCTTCTAATTGATATTCCTAAGTCTCCAAGTTAACCCCTGCACTGGAATTTGGATGCAGTGCTTAAGTATTTGAGCCCCTGAGCGCAACCTCTCTTAAGGATTTGACAGTGGAAAGACTATTTTCGTTAGCCTTGGCTTTACTACCCAAGGAGCAGTCATTTCTTTTCTACCTCTTTTCAGGGCCAAGAATGATTTTAAGTCTCGTTTTTGCCTTGCTCTTCCATGATCCCCAATCTGTCCTCTTTGATACCAGATGGGGAAGAAATATCCTTATGTCCAGTTAGAGCTCTCTCTATATATTGGCAAAGGACTAGGGGAAATCAGGCAAAATGTCACCAACCTTTTACTGCAGCCGCTGGGAAAACCCTTGTCAAGTATGTATGTCTTGGTCGTTCAACGACTTCTCTGGTCAGAGAAAGTGCACGCAATCTAGACTCGACTCTATTTGCCCCATCGAGATTTAAAGTTAAGCAATTCCACCTCCCCTCTCATGT
>NC_061098.1:62605092-62607598 GCF_015104395.2 Macrobrachium nipponense | reverse complement strand
TACCCTTTTCTAATTCCCCTTAGCGATCCCAAAATCAAAATTGTAATATAGTAGGGAAGAAGCTAAACTTAATGCGCCCCCCCTCTCTCTCTCTCTCTCTCATCCCCCCCCCCCCCCCCACTTCTCTCTCTCTCTCTCTCTCTCTCTCTCTCTCTCAGCGGAAAATAAGCCGAGCAAATCGCACGATCATGCAACGATATCGTAGGAAAAACTTTTCAAACTTTAATCTCTCTCTCTCTCTCTCTCTCTCACATACACACACTTTTCTACTCTGCAAACAACGCAAACGAAAAAAACATTTCCTCTGTATGCAAACCACATGTCAACACAAAAAGCAAAAAGAAAACACTCACTTGACCATAAACGAGAAACACAACGACAAGTAGAAAATTAAAATTTTCGATATCAATTAGTCATGAAGTTGTAACTTCCTGCCCGACTTAAATTGGAAGCTTAGCTCGTTCTGGGGTCTTCCAAACTTGGCTGAACGCATTACGAAAGTTAAGGGTAGCGATGGAATTCGCAACTTGATCGCGCATATTAACAGTCTATTGTTCGTTTTTTTTTTTTTTTTTTTTTTTTTTTTTTTTTTTTTTTTTTTTTTTTTTTTTTTTTTTTTTTGTCTTCCAATTGAAATATGCAAAAGATATTGAGCTACTCGGCTAGATCGACAACAAATTAGTTTGTAGGCTTACTCCCAGAGTATGTGAAAATCGTCTAGGTTCTTTTCATAAAAAGGGAGAGGGAATTGCTGAGAGAGAGAAGAGAGAGAGAGAGAGAGAGAGAGAGAGAGAGAGAGCTACCTTACAATGAAAAAACTACCCTCGGTTCTTTTTTATCAATCATTTACTTTTCATAAGGTCAAATCTGGATGACGCTTTCTTTCCCCCCACCCTTAAAAAACCTTTGAGTGTGGGAGTACTGCTCCCAAGAGAGAGAGAGAGAGAGAGAGAGAGGGGACGAGAGAGAGAGAGAGAGAGAGAGATTTCTTTGAATCTCTTCATGGACAAACACTAGCCATTTCAGCCTTAATTGCTGCCACGTTCAGGAGGTGAAGCTTTCAAAAGACACTGATGGATTCACGTAGTCAAAGAGCATGAGAGAGAGAGAGAGAGAGAGAGAGAGAGACGAGAGAGAGAGAGAGAGAGAGAGAGAGAGAGAGAGGGGCCCAAGGAACCTGCCCGTCCAATTTCTTCCAAGGAGAAGTGATAATAATAATAATAATAATAATAATAATAATAATAATAATAATAATAATAATAATAATAATAATAATAATAATCCTTTATTTCCAATTGTACATTGGGTATTCTACATAAGTAGCCATATCAGTATAAAACACTTTGAATTTAACTCTCAAATAAAACTTGGTATAGGTTAAGAATATCAAAATCAGTAAAAATAGCAATAATATAAATACCATAGGAAACTATTTAAAACTATGTATAAAAGTAGACAGTCATAGGTAAAATGAGCTTCAAATAGTATCCAATAGTCATAAATTATCAATAAATAAGTATATAAAAATACGTACAGGCAATAAAAAAAACGAAGACAGTTCTAAAAAGATAGGATATGTAGTAAAAATCAGATAGTCATAAAATTTTCAATAAATAAGTCTTAACAAATATGTACAGACTCAGAACCTATTTTAAATTAGGATACTTGGATTTAAAAACTACAATGTAGTATCAGTTAGTAAAAGATATAAAAATAAGCCAGATTAAAATCTAAGAACAAAGTACTAATAATTAAAAGAATAATTAAGACTGTGAAAAGTAAACTCCTTGGTTTTGACTTGAAGATAGACACAGAGCCAGCTTCTTTTATTTCACGTGGCTGTTCATTATACAACGCTGGACCTCGGACTCTGATTTGCCGTGAGCCAATACTAGTTTTATGTCTTGCAACATACAAATCATCCCTTTGGCGTGTAGTGACATTACTGAATAAAGATACTGGTGGGAAACTGTATAACCAATCTGGAATTTTATTATTTAAAGCTTTATATACCATAGTGCACATGTCAAGAGTATACTGGTCTCTTATTTTCAACCATTCCAATTCCTTTAAATGTGGAGTTACATGTTCAAACTTTCTAACGTTGCCAACAGCCACTCTTGCTGCAAAGTTCTGCAGCTTTTGTACTCTTTGTAGCTGTGATTTGTTAGTACATCCCCAAACTTTTAAGCAATATTTTATAAACTTAAAGCTAGTGATCTGGACGACTATCTTGCGAGTACTTGACTCAAAATGATCTTTACTCTAAGTATATAAGAGTACCCATTACCTTTTTATACATTTCGTCTAGTGTGGACAGTCAAAGGTTCATGTACCGATCGAAAATGAACACCTAAATTTTTCAGTCGGCATTGGCTTAATTATATTTATATTAAAATTTATCTGTACCTCATCTCCAATATCTGACACATATTGCCTGGATCCAATAATGATAAACTGTGTCTTTTTCTCATTTAGAAGTAAGCCAATTCTCGAAAAGTAATCT
>NC_061098.1:62570092-62597592 GCF_015104395.2 Macrobrachium nipponense | reverse complement strand
CTATTTTCAGATCTTGATACTTATCCAATTTTTTCCCTCTCTTTCTCTTCAACTCTGTGTCCCATGGTATTGCGACATCAATGAGTGATACTTTCTTCTTGACCTTGTCAATCAACGTCACGTCTGGTCAGTTTGCACGTATCACCCTATCCGTTCTGATACCATAGTCCCAGAGGATCTTTGCCTGATCGTTTTTCTATCACTCCTTCAGGTTGGTGCTCGTACCACTTATTACTGCAAGGTAGCTGATGTTTCTTGCACAGGCTCCAGTGGAGGGCTTTTGCTACTGAATCATGCTCTTTTTGTACTGGTTCTGTGCAAGTGCCGGGCATTCACTTGCTATGTGGTTTTATGGTTTCACTTTTCGTATTGCACTTCCTACATATGGGAGAGATGTTATTTCCGTCTATCGTACTTTGAACATATCTGGTTCTTAGGGCCTGATCTTGTGCCGCCTGTTATTCATTCCTTCAGTTTCCTTCTTTAGCTCTCCCCGCCCTCTGTAGCCATTGTCATTGTCATCGCTGGCTAGTTCTTTAGTCTGTCTCATGTATTGTCCGTGCATTGGTTTGTTGTGTCCATTTCCTCTGTTTCTTTCTTGTCTTTCTCCTGTCTCCTTGTATATTTCTGGGTCTTCGTCTGCTTTTATTAGTCCTTCTTCCCATGCACTCTTTAGCCACTCGTCTTCACTGGTTTTCAGATATTGCCCAAGTGCTCTGTTTTCGATGTTGACGCAGTCCTCTATACTTAGTAGTCCTCTCGCCCTCCTTCCTTTCGTGTTATGTATAGTCTGTTCCGTATTTGCTCTTGGGTGTAGTACTTTGTGTATTATCTTATGTTTCCTGGTTTTCTGATCTATGCTGTGGAGTTCTGCCTTCGTCCATTCCACTATTCCTGCGCTGTATCTGATTACTGGCACTGCCCAGTGTTTATGGATTTTATCATATTTGCCGGCGTTGAGTTTTGACTTGAGTATCGCCTTGATTCTCTGCATATATTCTTTCCTGATCGTGTCCTTCATCTCTTGGTGTTTTATATCTCCTCCTTCCATTATTCCCAGGTATTTGTATCCTGTCTCATCTATGTGTTTGATGTTGCTCCCATCTGGTAGCTTTATCCCTTCAGTTCTCCTTACTTTGCCTTTTTTTGTATGTTGACTAAGGCGCATTTTTCTCATTCCAAACTCCATCCTGATGTCCCCAGATACAATCCTTACAGTCTGGATTAGGTATCTATTTCCTTGATGGTCTTACCATACAGCTTGATGTCGTCCATGAACATCAGATGGTTGATTCTGTTGCCTCTTTTCTTGACTTGGTACCCGGCATCCATCTTCTGTAGTACTTTTGTCATGGGAATCATGGCTACTACGAAGAGTAGTGGGGACAGCGAGTCGCCCTGGAAGATCCTCTCCTGATATTAACCTCTGCTAGTAATTATTCCAGAGCTTGTAAGTATTGTATTCCAGTTGCGCATTGTATTTTTTGAGGAAGCTGATGGTATTTTCCTCTACCCATATATTTTCAGGCATTCTATTAGCCATGTGTGTGGTATCATGTCGAAGGCTTTCTTATAGTCTATCCATGCCATGCTTAGGTTGGTTTTCCTTCTCCTACTGTTCTTCATTACCATTTTGTCTATCAGAGCTGGTCTTTTGGGCCCCTACACTTCCTTCTGCAGCCTTTCTGTTGGTGGGGGAGGTGGTGTTTCTCCTCTTAAAGGTAGTGTATAGCCTTTCACTGATGATACCTGTTAGTAACTTCCACATTATTGGTAGGCAGGTGATAGGCCTGTAGTTACTGGCTATATTTCCCTTACTCTTGTCTTTTTGTACTAAGGATGTTCTTCCTGTGGTCATCCATTTGGGTGCTTGGTGATTTGAGATACAATGCTGGAGTTGTTCTGCTATTCGTGGGTGTAGGGCCTTGAAGTTTTTGAGCCAGTATCCATGGACTTCATCGGGACCTGGGGCTTTCCAGTTTGGCATTTCTTTAGTTGGTGTCTGACTGTGTTTGTCGTGATCTCTGTGAATCTTTGTTTTATTCTCCCTGTTTCTTCTTCCTTGACTTCCTGGAGCCATGTTGCATGTTTGTTGTGTGATACCGGATTGCTCCATATGTTTTCCCAGAGTCTCTTACTTGGTTCGGCTTCAGGAATTTCTGGGTGGTTGTCTTCCCCTCTTAGTTGGCTGTATAGTCTTTTCTGGTTGGTTCCGAATAGTTTGTTCTGTTGGTATCCTTATATTCCTGTTCATGTACTGTTGGATCTTATGTGCTTTGGCCTTAAGCCTCTGTTTTACATCTTCTATTGTGTTGGTTTAATCCCCTCTCTTGTACTTTGTATTTCTCGTTGAGTTCATCCCTTGTTTTCTTGCTCTTAGCCTTTTTTCTGCCATCTCTTTCAGTTTACTCAAGTCAGATCTCATCACCATTATTTTGCTTTTCCAGGCGCCTTTTCCAAGGAGGTTGCTGTTTTGGTTTCTGTTGGGTTGGTTGTGCTGTGGTGGTGTTGGTGTTCGAATTCCCATCAGTTCTGCTACTAATCTTGCTCCTGCATATGTCAAGTTTTTTGTTTCTGTGATACTGGTGGTGTGTATTATGCCCATTATTTCATTGACCTCACTTGTTTTCTCCCTTAATTTCTTGGTGTTGTAGGCTTTCATGGAGGGGATCTTTGTTCTCTTCTGTATCTGGCTCCATCCATTGTCTAATCTTTTCTACCCATTCCGTCCTCTCTGTTACTTCGTCGGTGTTTCTTCGTGTGTCGTTGTTTGATACCTCATCCTCCCTGTCGTCTTCTGTGGCATCGTCTCTCAGTTCGTCTTCGTGTAATTCGTTGTCATGTGGCATTTCCCTTTCCAGTTCTTCTCTTTCTTGGGGAGAGCCAGTTCTTTTTCTTTATGTTCCTTACTTAGTCTGCCAGCCTCTGCTCTGTTTGGGGGGGTGTTTATTCCTCTCATTCCAGATGTTGACCAATCTTCTTCTATATCCTCTCTCCGCCGGGTTGCTTCTGATGTAGCATCTCCATATTTCCTTATTTTCTTCTCTGTCCATTTCTTCCTTTTTGCCTCTGTAGCTCCAATCTCAGGCTGTTGATTATTGTCGTTGTGGTGATCAGTTGCTGGAGACGACCTCCAAGTACCTGACCGTCTTCCCCTTCAATTGGGTTGAATACCTGGTTGCCGGACGAAGCTCCTCTGTGCCAGAGGTTCCATTTACGTCGTTGTCGTTTAATCCTTCATTTCTTTCCATCATTGCTGAGTTTTGCTATTTAACCCATAGCTGGACCCTACCCCCATCAGGGATAGGTACTCATTTACAGCTGAGTAGACTGAGGAAATTATGGTAAAGATCCTTTCCCAAGGAATCAACGCCGAGAGGAGAGCGGTCACCCATCCAACGACTGATCAGAGCCAATGTTGCTTAACTTGACTTAAGTCTATTGACGACCTAACCCACTCCTCCACGGCGCCACATATTATTATTATTATTATTATTATTATTATTATTATTATTATTATTATTATTATTATTATTATTAATCAGAAGATGAACCCTGTTCATATGGAGTAAGCCCACAGGGATAACTGACTTGAATTTCAAGCTTCCAAAGAATATGGTGATCATTCAAAAGAGTATGAGCAGGAAAGGAAAATGCAGAAAGAAGAGATCTCACTTATTAAAAGAGAAAAAATAAATGAACAATTTTTTTAATAAAAATTATATAAAAAAATGTTATCAAAATTCAGGAAAATAGTATTAAATCTATTGCATCTACACTTTGAACTTTTTAAGTTTCAAATGCACAACATCCTCAGGGAGGACTTTTCCACAGTCCAACGGTGTGGGGAATAAAGGGCCCTGGAACTGAGAATAAAAAAAAAAAAAAAAAATAGCAACTAGCAACTGTGCATCACAGAGAAATTCTAAAGGAAATATACCTGGAAAGCCATAATTTCAACACGCCTCGAATTGCGTTCCAGACCAAGTTCGTTAGCAAAGGAAATTCCATTAGTCCTTGGTTGTAAGGACTACAAAAACAAAGGAAGCTATAATCTAATCCCTTGGGAGGGAAGGAAGGCGACTGTCCTTTGCTCTAGTGGTACATGTTTTATATTAATATAATGCCAAGTGAACTATAAAAAACAAAATGTCCCCAGACATGTGGTTTGTTAAACAATTGGTTGGATGATCCAATAAATCTCAGAAAACAGAATTTTCATGTTGCAATATTTATGAACAATAAGAAAAAATAAAATGTTATGGCACTCACACGGACAATTACCGACTGTAGCCAAAAACTTCAAACTATTTAGGTACAATGGAAGTTTATAATAAAAAAATCAAAATTAAATAAATCCTATGGACAAATATATCTACGATATACAAAAAAGGTAGACCACCACAAGTACAGATTAATCTGATACTTGTTTTGCGATGGCAGTGGCAGAGATATTGTGAACTCTGAAAACAGTTTAAAGCACTGCATGAATGGAAGAAGTTGATGCCAAAATTAATGTTTTTTCATCAATATATACCATAGAGAATATTCTTTATTACCTCAGCTTTCAAATTCAAGAGTATTTTGAACTTTGTAGCACCTCAGCCTGTCAGAAAATTTGATGGACTGGCCTTCTGATAAGTAACAAAGCCTGACTAAAAACAAACATCCTTTAGTATAACCTGCACTTGAATATTTTCTAGATATCTTACAGTTAATTGTAATTTCATGTAGAAACCTAGCCTAAACTAACCTGTACTAGAATGAAACATTCAATTTTAAGAGATGCATATAAAAATGTATCACTTGTTAAATGGTGGCCTAGCAAAAAATAATCAGAATAATGTAAATGATAAGTGCAGAAGTCTCATAAGTTGAGGTGTTACTAAGAAGACCCTTCAAATACTTTGAGGTGTTAATATGAAGACCCTTCAAATAATTATGTTAGGAGGTGAAAACTCTACATATGGGGTTGTGCTCTAGCCATGGATGAAATCAGCTAATAGTTCGCATCAGTACTTCCCGCTATTCAAGAATTCAGTCAACTAGAGTGCTATTAGTATCCTCCTTCTGTGATGTTTAAGGAGATGTTCAACTGCTCTTGCTCCTTTTGCAACAAAGTATGATAGGACATGCATCAAAAGGAGACAAGTTAAATCTTTCCACAATCCTGCCAAAATGTACACAGGACTCCCAAATGCAGAGGAAAATAAATGTATTGCTTCACAACTGGATAGAAGCAATGAGGCACACAGAAAATAAGGTACTGACCAATGGAAGGGGTGAAATCAACATCAAAGTGCTTTGGGGAAAGTGTCGGGTATCTTTTCAGTTCTCCTTTCCCTTTGCCTATGTCTATGAAATGCTACTTAACCTTCTAACCTCTACTGAAAGAGTCTGGTGATGTTAGAGCATCTTGTCAGAATGTTAAATCGTTACTGACACCATTTACTGTTTCAGATGTGACTAAACAAAAGATTTTCATAATGCCCCTAGTTTCATGATCTATCTTTTATCTGTACAGTATATATACAGATTGTCAAGAATAGGGATGACCAAAATACAGCAATATACTTTTTATATTCTTTTATTCCTCCTCCTGGACAACTGGGACCAGCAGACATGCAATTAAAGAAAAATCGTTGCAGTCCCCATCAAATATGGCCATATTGACATGTACCATTGAATTTTCAGCACAAGGCACATACATACCTGCAAAGTTTTGCAAGCTGGGTGTGTCACCTGTCACAAAACTAAATCACAAAGCTCATGACCTCTGACCCAGAGGGGGTTTTGATACTTTTATTATAGGTATTTCTAATTCTGGATCATTAAAATAAATTTCCTAGTATTAGGTTCCCTAAAAAGTTATACATACATACCTGTGATTGTAATGTTGCCTCTTTTAATTGCCTTAGTCAGACAATACAAATGTAACTTTGTTACTGTGATTCATAATTGATGCCAGTGACCTAGAGTTGATCTTAGTCATTAGTCTTGTATGGCATGCTTCTCAGATATATTTTGATTTGTTCCTAAGTACAATATGATATACACAAAATTAATGCATACATTACTGTATGTTTTTTCAACCTAAAACACAATACACAGTACAAACAATAGTGTACTTTATAGAGGGCTGTATTAATACAAATGGTACATAAAACCTAAATAGAATATGATGATGATAGTACATTTTAATTTTAAAGAGTACTTATTATTATGAGTGATACATAACACCTAAATAAATTGTGATGTACTTTATTAATATGAATGTTACATAAATCCTAAATAAATTGCAATGATAATACAGTACAGTTGTTTATTTTTTTTTTTACCTTTCTTCTTCATTTGAGGAGGAGGCAGTCAACGAAGGTGGGGAAGCTCTAAAGTTGAAGGCATTGGTTTGAAGAATTGGTCTAAGGAAGTTTTCATTATTTATTTTTTTTTTCATTGTTTTTTTTTTCTTTTCAACATTTGGATCCTGATTCTCGAAAACATCTAAAGCTTTTTCCATAAGAGAAAACCTTTCCTCCATCAGTTTTGTTCTAAACTTATATTCTTCCATTCCATTAAATCCTCATTCATCAACTCCTCTGAATGAGATTCAAACAGCTCTTCAAAGTTCAAAGTCCTCTTTCCCTAAGTCACGGTGTAGCTTTTCCTTTATGTCAACAAAACTTTTAACAATTCCCTTTGCCTCCTCTACTTGATTAAATCTTCTGAAGTCGTTGACAAACTGTGGGCGCATAACCTTCCATGCTCCATTCATGCTCATGTCACTTACTTCACACCCTGCAGCATCAATATTCTTGATGCAATTATAAATGTTGTAATCCTTCCACAAGTCACAGAAGGTCACACCAGGGTCATTCACTTCCTTCAATGCCTGCCTATGTATGGCAAGTGTAATATTTCTTGGAATTGGCTATAACGCCTTGATCCATTGGCTGAATGAATGATATTGTGTTAGGGGGTAAATAAAAAATTTTCACATCCGGATGGAAATCGTCTAAGTGCATTTCTGGGGCATTTCAAAAATTAAGAGAATCTTGAAAGGAATCCCATTCTCATGTGGATTTGCAACGCATTACACTGAAAGCAGTTTTAGCTTCAAGTCTCCAAATAAATCAAAGGACGACAGCTGATGTCTTACCACTTGGCTAGGTTGAAGAGTCTGGGGCATGCTGCCCCAGACTCTTCAACCTACGCAACCTACAGGCGTCAGCTACAGTGCTGTACGGCGTGGGTAGTGGGAAAAATTACAACTAAGCAAAGGCATGCAATACAAAATGTGAACTTATGGGTGGCAAGGGGAGTGCTCCAAACAATTTTAATTTACAATCATACTTGTTTGCATTTCTGAAAGTTTGTGAGTTGGGTAGCGTCTGTACTAGGTTTCTCTGCCTGGAGATGTTTGGAAGAATCAATAATGTAAATGAAATGAGAGTTAAAATTTATTGTATGTTTCAAACTATAGTCTCATCTCTGTTAAAAGTAAAAGGCAGAATCAATTAATGTTCATCACAAAATACAAAATAATAAAAGTTCCAAAATACAAATGAATTACAAGTGACAGGGCTTAGCATTACTGAAATCCAAACATACATGCAAATCTTGAGAGAACTGAACCATCACAAAAGTTTCGTCCACTGATACTAGCTTGTGTTTTTCCTAATCCACTGAACTGAAAATGGATTCTAAAAATGTTATTGTTATGATACAATAAAGTTTGTTCATACTTACCTGGCAGATATATTAATAGCTGTATTCTCCGACGTCCGACAGAATTTCAAAACTCCCGGCACACGCAGTGTGCGGCCAGGTGGTTAGTACCCATTCCCGCCGCTGGGAGGCGGATATCAGGAATCATTCCCATTTTCTATTCAGATTTTTCATACCACTGTCCCCTGAGGGGAGGTGGGTGGTACTTTAATTATATATATCTGCCAGGTAAGTATGAACAAACTTTTATTGTATCATAACAATAACATTTTGTTCATGAAACTTACCTGTCAGATATATATATAGCTGAATCCCACCATTGGAGGTGGAAGGGACAGAATAGAAGGATTTAGGAAACACCTCAAGTGCAGATGATTGACATCTTGATTCCTTACCTGTTAGCATAGCTGACTTCTTGATTACTGTCACCGAAGTCTGCTTTTGCTTTACTAGAGTTGCCAACAAGGTGTGACCTGTGGTAGTTGGTGCGCTCTAGATGATCTGTCAACGGGTGGGCGTGACCACAATGTGACTAGACCATATTGACCATACTGTGAGGGCAACGAAGCTAAAAAACCACCACCTGACCTAACCTATCGAAGTTAGTCCCATAACTTCTAGGCTAAGAAAGGGAAGGCGCCTCAAGCAACCAACCCTTCAACCATAAACCAACACCAAAATTAAAAAGCACACCTACCCATTTTCTATAGGGTAGTATTTGTGCTGCTCCCTGCCCCCAACACCATTTCTGCGGATATGTATGGTCCAAGCGACTCGCAGTTCTCATATGCCGTCTTCAACATCCCGCAGGTAATGTGAAGCAAACACAGAGTTGCATCGCCAAAAAGTAGCGCTAATGATATCATTAAGTTGCCATATTCTTTCGAAATGCCATTGAAGTCGCAACCCGCTCTCACTTCATGGGCTTTTATTTTCAAAAGCTTCATATCACCATCCGAGCAGGACGCATGGGCCTCCGTGATGGTGTTTCGCAAAAAGAATGCCAGTGCATTCTTCGACATAGGAAAGTCGGGTCTCTTAACAGAACACCATAAGTTCTCCGAAGGACCCCGACATCTTTGGTCTTTTGCATGTAAAATTTGAGAGCCCTGACAGGCACAGGACTCTCTCTGGCTCTTGTCCGATGAACTCTGTTAAACCCCTTGATTTCAAGGTTTTTTGGCCAGGGGTTAGATGGGTTCTCATTCTTCGCTAAGAAATTAGGATCCAAGGAGCACACTGCACTGTGTCCTCTGAAACCCACATCTTTACTAATTGCTTGAATTTCACTAACTCTCTTTGCCGTAGCAAGAGCAGTTAGAAAAATCGCCTTTCTAGTAGTGTCTCTCAATGAGGCAGCATGCATAGGTTCAAAGGGAGCCGACATCAAGAATCTTAGAACTACATCAAGGTTCCATGATGGAACCTTTGGTTTGTAGTACTTTGGTTGTCTCCAACGATCTCAAAAGATCGTGAAGATCTTTATCATTTGTCAGATCTAATCCTCTGTGGCGGAAGACAGCTGACAGCATGCTCTTATATCCTTTTATCGTGGGCACTGCTAATTTGTCCACATTTCTCAAATGCAGGAGAAACTCAGCGATTTGGTTCACAGAGGTCGTGGAGGAGGAAATACCTCTCTTCCTACACCATCTCCTGAAGACAGTCCACTTCGACTGATAAACTGCTCGAGAGGAAGCTCTTCTCGCATTGGCAATAGCCTCTGCCACTGATCTTGAAAAAACCTCTCGCTCTGGCCAACTTCTTGATAGTCTGAACGCAGTCAGACTCAGAGCGGAGAGGTTTCCGTGGTACCTCTCGAAGTGGGGCTGTTTGAGAAGATCGACTCTCTCTGGCAGGGTTCTCGGGAAGTCTACAGAAGAGGACATGACCTCCGTGAACCAATCGCTTGAGGGCCAAACAAAAGGGGGCGATCAGAGTCATTCTCGCTCTGGTCGACGCCGCAAACTTCCTTGTTACCTCTCCTAAGAGTTTGAACGGGGGAAAGGCGTACACATCCATCCCCGTCCAGTCCCATAGGATGGCATCTACCGCTATTGCTTCCGGGTCGAGTACTGGAGAGCAATAAATCGGAAGCCTCTTCGTTTTCGAGGTTGCGAAGAGGTCGACTAGCGGGCGTCCCCACAACTTCCATAGCTCTTGACAGACTTCTAGATGTAGGGTCCATTCTGTGGGAAGCATCTGATGTCGACGGCTTAAAAGATCCGCTCGCACATTTTGAATTCCTGAAATGAACCTTGTCAGGATCACTATGTTTCGAGCCTTCGCCCATAGAAGGATGTCTCTCGCTATCACGAACAGTGACCGAGAGTGTGTCCCCCCCTGCTTTTTTATGTAAGCGAGAGCCGTAGTGTTGTCCGAGTTGATCTGGACAACTCGGCTCACCAATCGTTCTTCGAAGAACTGAAGGGGCCGGGGCCAACCGAATAGCCTCCAATTCTTTTAAGTTTATGTGCCAGGACCTCTGTTCCCTCTCCAGAGGCCTGACACTTCCTCCTTTCCTAGTGTTGCTCCCCAGCCCACCATGGAGGCGTCTGAGAACAACACTAGGTCGGGGCTCAAAAGCTTGAGGGACATCCCTTCCGAGAGTTTGGTCGGATCTTGCCACCACTTCAGATGATCCTTGACCGTTTTTGATATAATCAAAGTCGAGGTCTAGATTCTTGTCTTTCCAGTTTTTCTGCCATAAAAAACTGGAGTGGCCTGAGGTGCAACCTCCCCAGGGAAACAAACTTCTCCAGCGAAGAAATGGTTCCCAGCAGACTCATCCATTCCTTCGCCGAGCATGTTTCTTTCCCTAAGAAGGCTAACACTTTCTCTAAGCATCTCTGCTGACGTTCCTTTGATGGAAAAGCTTGAAAAGCCGCTGAATCCATCTGAATCCCCAGATACACGATGGACTGCGTGGGGATCAGATGGGACTTTTCGTAATTTACTATAAGGCCCAGGGCCTTCGTCAGCTGTAATGTCGTCTGAAGGTCCTCCAGGCACCTTGACTTCGAAGGCGACTTGATTAGCCAGTCGTCCAGGTAGAGCGAGACCTCTTATTTTCGATAGGTGAAGCCATTTCGCCACATCCCGCATGAGGGAAAAGTAAAAACCATCGGCGCCGTACTCAGACCGAAGCACAGAGCCCTGAACTGGAAGACCTGTCCTTTTAAGACGAACCTCAGGAACTTCCTTGATTGGGGATGGATCGGGACGTGGGAAATAAGCGTCTTGAAGGTCCAATGACACCATCCAATCCCCTGGTCTCAAGGCTCCTAGCACAGACTGAGAAGTTTCCATCCTGAATTTTTCTTTCTTTACAAAAACGTTCAGTCTGCTGACGTCTAGGACAGGTCTCCATCCCCAGACTGCTTCGGAACCAGGAATAACCTGTTGTAGAAGCCTGGGGAATCCCAGCATCAGAACTTCCTCTACTGCCTTCTTTTCCAACATTTGATCTAGAAGGTCGAGTAAGATCTGTTGCTTCTCTGACTGGTATGCGGGCGACAGGTCTATCGGCTTCGTGCTCAAAGGAGGCGTAGAGAGGAAAGGGATCTTGTATCCTCTCTCGATCACATCTAGGGTCCAGGTGTCCGCCCCTATCGTCCTCCATGCCTGAGCAAATAAGGTGAGTCTCGCACCTACAGGTGCCTGAAGGGCAGAAATGTCAATCTTTTCCCTTCTTGGTAGAAGAGATCTTACCTCTGAAGGACCCCCTTCCTCTCGAGGAACCTCTAGAGGAAGGTGCTCCACGAAAGGGCTTAAATTTCTTCTTGGGTGCTGGAGCTGTTGAAGTAGAAGCCTGAGGAGTAGGTCGTCTTGAAGATTGAGTCAAGAGGTCCCTTGTTGCTTTTTCTTGCAAATTTACCGACAGATCCTTAATCATGGACTGCGGAAACAAATGCGTAGAGAAGGGGGCGAATAATAACTCCGCTTTCTGAGCGGGAGAAACTGCTTTCGCCGTAAAGCTACAATAGAGAGCTCTCTTTTTAAGCAGACCTGTAGCAAAATGAGATGCTAACTCATCAGAGCCATCCCTTACTGCTCTATCCATACAAGATAGTACACTCGAAAGCTCTTCTAGCGAAATTGAGTCTTGACTCCTCGATTGTACATCCAGCGCCCCGAGGCACCCAATCTAAAAAGTTAAACACCTCTAGCGTCTTATTATAACCCCTTGAGGTGATGATCCGTCTCCGTCATTGTCCAGGAAACCTTAGCCGATGACAAATAAGATCTCCTTGGAGCGTCCACCAAATTGGCGAAATCTCCTTGAGAAGAGGACGGTGCCTTCAATCCTGCTTCTTCTCCTGTCTCGTACCAGATCCCGGCTCTCCCTTTCAGTCTAGATGGAGGAGTGCAAAAGAAGTCTTTTTTAACCTTCCTTGAATCCATCCAATCCTGGACTCTCTTAAACGCTCTCTTCGCGGAGAGCGAAGTGGCCATCTTAACGAAGCCAGGGGCCTTCCTGGCCTTCGATGAAGCAAATTGTGAAGGTGGAGAGCAAGGACTTGGCGCTTGAAAATTATCTGGGAATAATTTCTTAAGTAAATCCGTCAACGTCTTATTTAGTCTGACAACGCTGACGCATTTGGTTCGTCATCATCAGTAGGGCAGCGATCACTAGACGAATCCTTCTCTTGGTCATCAGCGCCTTTCAAAGATCGCGATGACTTCGACACTTTAACCTGAGAAACATCCTTGAAAGCGTCCCGATAGTAAGGCGCCGTGCGTTCTGAGAAACGTCCTGCAGAACGTCCTGATATGAAGAACGCCGTGCGTCCTGAAGAGCGTCATGATGTGAAGGACGCCGTGCGTCCTGAACAGCGTCCGCTTGAGCGTCTTGCTGAACGTCCTGATGTGTAGGACGCCGTGCGTCCTGAACAGCGTCAGTTGGAGCGTCTTGGCGAGCGATCCGCGCGTCTTGAAAAGCGTCTTCTCGAGTCTGGTAAGCGCTTCGTTGTTTAAGACGCCGAGCGTGATCATCAACATGCAAAGCTTGACGTTCCGATCTTGATTCTTGAGCGTTCTCGGCCTTTTGACAAAAGACGCTGGCCGCTTGTGCGACAACTCACGTCTCTGTCAAATTCGTCTCTCCTAGACGCCCTTTCATGAGGAACATAATCACGTTCTCTAATGCGTCGGCTACTAGGAGTAGACTCAAAGGCCGAAAAACGCGGAGTAGGAGCAGGGGACTGCCTAGTTCTCTTAATAGGCAGCCACCTATCCTTCCTTCTATGACTAGTTTCTGCCTCCTTTCTCTCAAAAAAGGAGGCTAACTGTCTCTGCATTTCCCAAAGCATTTTCCTTGAAGGGGAAAGTTCTCGATCAGGAGAAGGACTCATCCTGTGCGAGGAAGATGGGCGAGGGGATGCCCTTTCCTTCAACTCAGGAACAAGCTTAGAGCGACTTGGACGCTCGAAAGAGTCCTCCCCTGATGAAGCCTTGTTCCTTTTCTGTGGCGGAAAAGCTTCAAAATCTTCAGGTGACGAATCTACATAACGATCAGAAGGACGTGAAGCGTCCTCTTCTCTGAAACCTCTCTTAAGAGGGCGACAAGAGCGACGGCCGCTTTGTGCGACAACTTGCGCCCCTGCCGCTCTCCCCTTGAGAGGTCTTCCGAGCGTCCCAAAACCCAACCTCGGCGAGGAGAGGAAGTTTCGGAAGAAGAGAAGCACTCTTTAAGTATTCGTGCCCGTGCACGAACACCGGCAGCCTGAGATTCGTCCTCAGTTTCTGCCGAAGGGACGTCAGACCGGTCATTAGATCCCGTAACCCTCCTTCGGCTTTCGGCTTGCCCTCTCCCTAAGGCCTGGGAGTCCGGCAGGGGCCTAGGCCTAGAGGCATTATGGGACCGATCTGACACCCCTTCCACTACACTAGATGCACTAACACTTTTATCACAATTCACATTTGACTGTAGAGCAATCACTTTAGATTCTAAGGCGCGAATCGACTCCATGATCGTAACTAATACGCTTCCTTCTGCAGACACTTCCTGATTGTTCGGAGGCAATACAACAGGATCTGGTTGAATTACATCTACAGGAGGATTTAATGGAGATACAATTCTACCTTGACTTCTACTCACAGAAGCACTCCTAGAGGAAGACCTCCTGATTCTATCACGCTCAACGCTTTTTCACGTAAGAATCATATGCCTTCCATTCAATTTCAGTCAATTGCTCACACTCGATGCATCTATCATTCCACATACATACATGACCACGACATTTCGAGCACACTGAATGAGGGTCTACCGAAGCTTTCGGCAACCTCACTTACATTCATGCACCTTACACACCCTGAAGCTAGCAGCGCTAGATCCAGACATCGTAATCAAGAAAAGTCAAAGCCAAATTCAAATCAAATCCACTATCACGTATGCCAAGCCAACAAGCCAAATCAAAACCAAAAGTCAATCAGAATACTCCAAGTTAGCACAAGAAGTTCAAAATCCTAGGCGGAGGTCTGTAAAACAGTTGTTTACCGACCGGCGACAGAGAAAAATCTGAATAGAAAATGGGAATGATTCCTGATATCCGCCTCCCAGCGGCGGGAATGGGTACTAACCACCTGGCCGCCCACTGCGTGTGCCGGGAGTTTTGAAATTCTGTCGGACGTCGGAGAATACAGCTATATATATATCTGACAGGTAAGTTTCATGAACAAAATGACATTTTCATAATAAAATTAGATTTTACACAAACCAAGTAATTACCTGTAGCGGAAAGGTCACTACCAAGGCAGTCAAATCTTACAAATTTCGTGATGGACCCACCATCGCTAGTGTAGGTGTTAGGACCCGCCCACTTTCGGGACCGATAGGTACAAAAGTGCAGAGAGAACCAATTCGTTTGGTCTGCCATGTCCATCTTAGGGATGGAGGGTAGGGCTTTAATCAGGTAATGACTTGGTTAGTATGTGTAAAATCAAATTTTATTAAAAAAATGTCATTTTTACACATGTAAATTACCAAGTAATTACCTGTGGCTGATTCCACTCTTATGGTGGTGGGAATCATGGACATGCTCTACATCGAAGACATTATATGTATATTAATGACTCAATATAGAAATACTGCAAGTATTTATCAAATACTTATTGTACCTAACCTGGTAAGAGATTGTTGCAGATGAATACTGCCTCTGGTCGTCACTCTCTTGACCTGTAGGAGGCGTGTCAGTTTGGCCAATAATCGCCCCTACTTTGGTGGGAAATAACTTCTCAGTCATGGAGTTTCACCGATGACTGGAGGAAGTTATTTATTGATACCCTTGCCCTGGATTTAGACCAGAAAAAAACACAACAAACACCTACACCATAAAAAACAACCAGTGATACCCTACCATAAGACTGGCAAGTACTCCGGGAAACAAGTACCCCCCCAAGCTTCCCAAAACTCAACACCAATAATCAAGACAACAGAGGATAATCAAGGAACCGCTAGCTCCTTAGGCTTCCTCCCCCAACACCATGCCAGCCACCGACAACGGACCCAACGTGGAGCAATTCTCATTACACCGTTTCTATGTCTTTCAGATAATGCATAGAAAAAACTTACCTACATTTTCAAAACGTAGAGTTCATGATGGCTTCTAAGGACATATTATGCCTAAAAGCTAGAGACGTCGCCACAGCTCTTACTTCATGAGTCTTAGCTTTAATGGAGGGTAACACTTCTTCCTGGATTTGAGTGTGCGCCTCCATTATCAAGTTCCTTAGGAAAAAGGAAATGGCGTTCTTAGACATCAGGCGAGACGGAGACTTTACCGAACACCATAGATTACTTGCAGGTCCTCTAATCTTGTCTGTTCTATTCAAATAATAGTGTAATGCTCTTACTAGACAAAGAAGACACTCCTCTTCCTTTGGTCCTATGATATCCATAAGATTCTTAATCTTAAAAGAACGTGGCCAAAGTTTGTTCACATCCTCGTTCTTTGCCAGAAAACCCAAGGATAGAGAGCAGACTGCGTCGCCTTAAACTCTCTTGTCTATAGCTTGTAATTCGCTGACCCTTCTGGCTGTCACCAGAGCTGTCAGAAAAAGGGTCTTTTTTGTGAGGTTCCTTAGACACACCGAGCAGAGGGGTTCAAAAGAGTCCCCCAACAGCCACTTTAGAACTACCACCAAATTCCAAGAAATTGCTCCCGACTTAACTGTCTTGGAAGTGTCCATGGATCTAATATGATCGCTAATGTCATTGTTGTGTCACTCATCTATGCCTCTATGTTTGAACACAGAGTTTAGCATAGCTCTGTACCCTTTAATAGTACTGGATGCTAACTTCCTAGATGACCTCAAGAATAAAAGAAAATCTGCTATCTGTGCGATAGTGGTTTGAGAAGAAGAGACGTTGTCTTCTACACCAGTTTCTAAAAACTGGCCACTTCGACTAGTAGAGCTTGGAAGTAGAAGATCTGCGATATCTAGCAATGGCTTCTGCAGCTTGTCTTGAAAAGCCTTTTGCTCTAACCAGTCACTTGACAGTCAAAATCCTGTCAGAGACAGCGTGAACAATCCCTGATGGAACCTGTACAAGTGAGGCTGTTTAAGTAGTGACTTCTTCTGAGGGAGAAGTCTTGGAAAGTCTATAATTAGATGAAGGAGGTCTAGATACTACTCCTTCCTCAGCCAGAATGGAGCTACGAGAGTCATGGAGACATTTTGATGACTCGTAAACTTGTTAATCACCTCTCGAATCATTGCGAACGGTGGGAACGCGTATAGGTCCAACCCCGTCCAATCTTGCAGCATGGCGTCTGTCGCCCACACACGGGGCTCCGGCACTGGCGGACAGAAAATTAGCAGACAATGATTCTTTGCTGTCACAAAGAGACCTATAGTAGGTTGTCCCCAAAGGCTCCACAAATCTTTGCACAACTGGAGCTCTAGTGTCCATACTGCTGAGAGCACTTGGTTCCGTCTGCTTAGTTCGTCTGCCATAACGTTCATTCTGCCTTGAACAAAGCAAGTAAGAATCGTTACTCTTCACTGTTCCGCCCACATCAGGAGTTCTTTCGCTGTCTGATAAAGAGAGAAAGAGAGCGTGCCTCCTTGTTTGCAGATGTACAACAGTGCTGTCATGTTGTCCACAAATACCGCTACTATCTTTCCCGAAACCTGTCGAGCAAAGTGTTGCAGACCGAGGAAGACAACAGTCCCTTCACGTTGATGTGTAGGGTTCATTGTTCCACCGACCAGATACCCAATGTCTCTTGCGACTCCAGGATGGCTCCCCATCCTAGGTCTGATGCGTCGGAGTACAACAATTTCAGGTCTGGGTTCTTCGGTCGGAGCGACTTTCCTTCTAGCAACCTGTCCTTGGACAACCACCATCGGAGATCCAACTTTATCTCCTTGGAGATCGGGAAAATGAACGAGTTTTCCTGCGTCTTTCTGGACCAGAGAAACTTCAAATAAAATTGCAGAAGGCGCATGTGTAGCCTGCCCAATTTGACAAACGGTTCCATCGACGAAAGTTTCTAGAAGGCTCATCCACTGAAGGGCTGAGCAGTACCTCCGACTCATGAATTCTTGTACCGTGTTTAGGCAAGATTCTACTCTTTTCAGCGATAGAAAAGCACAAAAAGTCCAAGAGTCCAGAATCATGCCCAAATATTGAATTCTCTGAGAAGGAACCATCTGGGATTTTTGGGCATTTATTAGTACAGTAGTGCCTCAGGATACAAAATTAATCCATTCTGAAGCGGCCTTCATAACCTGATTTTTTCGTATCTAGAACTACGTTTTACGTACATGTCAATTGCCTAATTCGTTCCAAGCCCTACAAAAACACCACAGTAAAATTTATAATAAAGCTAAATTGACCAATAAACAATGAAATACAACAATTTGGACCATTCAATACCTAACCTAACTGTGTGTACAGGGTACAAGAAATACTGTACGTACATATGTAGTAAAATGTGGAACCTTACCTTTTGAGTGAGGCAATGTCCAAAAGTGGTAACAGAGGAGGACAAATGGCAGAAAACATGAACACTTAACTTTACAAAACACATTAAAAAATGGCAGAAAACATTACCACTAAACTTTACGAAACACATTAACAAATGGCAGAAAACATTAACACTTCTTGATTATATTCATCTTCATCTCCGTAGAAAGCATAATCTTCTTTCACACACAACACGATAAAGTAACTTACAGCACAACAAAAGCGAAATCACTAACACGAATTTACGTTAACAAACAAAATATATGTGAACGAACGAATTCCAGGTGTTTACGATAACGCTGCCACAAAAAATGGTCAAGGAACGCCTTTACATAGAGGCATGATGGGACAGATGCTGACCAATAGGAGAGCAGGATCTTACGGCGGTGACTACCATCAGGAACCAATGGGAGTGGGAGGATAGTGGCGAGTCTACTGCGTTGGCAGCGCGTGAGTTTTAAAATTGATCTCGGCGGCTCAGGCAAATCTCGGACTTTACCTTTCGCAAACTGAATTATTTTCATACACAGAAGCAAAAAAATCTTTGTCTCTGCTTTCGTAACCTGGATTTTTCATACGTAGGGACTTTCGTATGTAAAGGTTCCACTGTATTCCCAGTCCCGAGTCAAAGCAAAAAGTTTCTTCAAGTCCCCCGTACACTGTTCCTTTGAGGGAGAGTGTAGGAGCCAGTTGTCTAGGTAAAAAGAGGTGTTTATCCCCATCAAATGTAGCCACTTCGCTAGAGGGGTCAAGACCCTTGTGAAAACTTGGGGAGCAGTCGTCAGATCGAAACATAGGGCTCTGAATTGATATACCTTGTCTTCGAACACAAAGCAGAGAAGTTTCTTTGATTCTGGGTGTATGGGGATATGGAAGTATGCATTTTAAACATCCAGAGTCACCATCCAATCCTCTGGATGAAAAGAAGCTGGGATAGAAACATTTGTCTCCATTCGAAACTTTTTTACAATATATTGATTCAGAGTGCTGCTGTCTAGGACAGGCCTCCAGCCCCCTGATGATTTGGGGACAACAAAAAGTCGGTTGTAGAAACCCTCTGAGCTGTGATCTACTGCTAATTCTACTGCTCTTTTGTGCATAAGAAACTGAACCTTTTGAGAGAGGGCTAAACACCTCTCAGATCCTGCCAAGTATGCTGTTAACATTATCGGAAAACTGGATAACTGCAGCTTTTGTAGGAGAGGAATGAAATAGCCTTCCCTTAACACCTAAACCACCCAAGGATTCGCACCTCTGTTGCGCCATTCCCTCCTGAAATAACGGATCCTTGCTCCTAAGGGAACACGGGAGATGCACCACTCATTGCTTGTTGGAAGTTTTAATATTGGTCTTCCTAACTAATCTGTAGCCTGGCCACAGTTTGATCTAAGCCTAGATCAATGACTGGATCTACCTCCACGAAAGGGGCGAGGCTGAAGAAGAGAGACTGACTTGTAAGCCGAGGAAACTGGCTCCCTCTGTTTCTTTGCTGACTGAGTCAACAAATTTGTTGTGGACTAAGTCTGAAGATCCATCAGAATGTCTTTTACCGTTGACTACAGAAAAAGATACATTTTGTCCAAAGGAGAGAATAACTGTGCAGACTTCTGCGTGGACATAACTCCCTTAGAGGTAAAAGAGCAACAAAGCTCCCTCTTTTTCAGAAGGCCCAACCAATCGGCTGACAGGTCTTCTTGCAACGAAGAACAGCTTTCTATCTTCATTGCCAAAGCGCCCACCGTCCAGTCTAAGAAACTAAACACCTCCAAAATCTTGAAAATGTTCTTCACGAGATGTTCTATCTCTGGTGAAGTGAAAAATACTTTGGCCGCTCTGAACGCCGAACGTCTGGCCGAGTCTACTAAGGCTGAGAAATCTCCCTGGGAGGAAGCAGATACTCCAAGGGAAGGAGTCTCACCTGTTACATAATACCCGTAGCGTTTCTTAATGAGCTTCGACGGAGGAAACGTGAACGTAGCCTTGCCAAGATCCCTCTTAATAGCCAACCAATCTTCCACCTCTTGTAACGCTATCTTAGAAGCGGAGGACAAAACCATCTGAGGAAGTTCTTCTACTGGTGCTTTCCTCAAGTGAAAAGTGGAGGCCAGAGCCACTGTCTTCCCTGGAGAGAAGAAATCTGAGTAATTCTCCAAGAAGAGAATTACTCAGATTTCTGTCGCTCCCTGTGAACTTCCAACAGGTGCGACGGAGGAGGCAACTGTCAGGGGCAAACCCCTCCAGCCTCCCTTGGACTCCCAGTATGTCTTCTTCCCGGTGCGGGGGAGCATGACAGTGACCTTCATCTAGGAGAACCAGTGGGCCAAACAGCTCACCTCCTCAGATAACACAACACTATCACTAATAACCGCACTTTTGAGAGGCTCTCTCTCCACAAAAGACCTGAAAGACGAGCCAAGATCTACTATAGCCTTAGCAAGAAAATCAAATTTTTTCTCAAACCTACTATCGTGGCTGGAATGGTGTCGGGTTTGGAAACACAGGAGCCTGGAGAAGGATACACTGGTAAAGGAGTAGGAGGGCTAATTATCGGGGATGCTGCAGGAAGTTGAGCAGGAGAAGGAAATTCCTCTCCTAATGAAGGAGAACTCTCTAAGATAGCCTTACTTTCGGCTCTAAGAGCCACCTTCCTTTTCCTTTCCCTTGCTAACTTATCTAAATGAGAATTTAAGGTTTTCCATTTAGTTTCATCCCAATCTGTACACTCTGGACACGATAGGTCCTTTGAAAAAATCTGGCCCCTACATTTGCTACACTTAGTATGCGAATCACAAGACAATTTCATTAATCTAATTCTACATCCTTGAGAGCAATACCTAATGCTCGAGGAGCTAGAATTTGACATAATGATGATAGCTAATAACAAATCACAAAATATGCAAGTACGTCACCAATAAGACCAACGATGACGAAAAATTGACCACCAAAACCAACGATGTTAGTCAGAAGCGGGCAGAAAACGAATTGGTTCTTTCTGCACTTTTGTACCTATCGGTCCTGAAAGTGGGCGGGTCCTAACACCTACACTAATGATGGTGGCTCCATCACGAAATTTGTAAGATTTGACTGCCGCAGTAGTGAGCTTTCAGCTACAGGTAATTACTTGGTAAGTTACATGTGTAAAAAGCTTGATTTATTAGAGTTTCATTTAAGCTTGGTGAATATGCCTAATTAACACCCTAATGCATTTATAACTTATTTTCTGACCAACTATTTTAGAGAATGCTTCTACTATTAGCTTCAATTTGTATTACTCTATTAAATAGTACTTTTCTCAGTTGCTTCTAAGTCTCATATATGTTGCCACATATGAATCTCTTTTAATCTGCGTGAATTGTTATACGTACTACTTTTGAGACAAAAGTATACAAGAGAAAAGGAAGTTGAAATCCTTCTCTCCAAAAGTTTTCCTGGAAATGTCTCCCTATGTTCAATATGGCTTCTCCTTAGCAAGAATATTTATATTTCATATGAATTACCAGATAACACTCCTGAGGGAGGGTATTCCCACCTTAAGTGTACCGATATGGTTTTTCTCCAATGTTACCTATGGCACAATTTTTCTGAAAGCAACCTTTCTCACATTTAGCACATCTAAACGGACTATCTCCCGTGCGACTTCAAATGACCGGTAAGAGAAGGTTTAAAAGAGAATTTTACCCCACACACATCGCACATGTACGGCTTCTCGCCAGTATGTGTCCGCATGTGATGCGTGAGAAAAATTTTCTGGGAGAATGACCTATGACACACACTGCAGCTGAATGGTTTAACTCCACTGTGAATGATCATATGACTATTAAGGTGCTTTTTCTGATAAAAGGCCTTTTCACACTGGGTGCACCTGAAAGGCCTCTCTCCAGTGTGAGTTCTCATGTGAATTTGGAGGTCACCTTTCTGGAAGAAAGACTTCCCACATTCACAGCAGCTGAAGGGGTAATCTCCAGTGTGAGTGATCATGTGAGTTTTCAGGCATGCTTTCAGACCAAATGCTTTCCCACACTCACTGCAAGTAAACGGTCTCTCTCCAGTATGAAGCCTCATGTGATTTGTGAGCCCACTTTTACGAGTAAATCTTTTCAAACACTCATCACAGGTAAATGGCTTTTCTCCTGTATGAATCCGCTTATGCTTTGTGAGATCACTCTTATGAGAAAATGCTTTCGGACATTCGCTACAAACAAATGGCTTCAATCCAGTATGAATCCTTTTATGCTGCGTAAGATCACCTCTACAAGCAAATGCCCCTCCACACTCACTACAAGTAAATGGCCTCTCTCCAGTATGGGTCCTCATATGCTTCAAAAGAACACTTCTAAGAAAAAATGTTTTCCCACATTCACAACGGTTGAATGGATTGTCTCCAAGGTGATTCTTCATGTGACTTTTGAGATATTTTTCCCGAGAATACGATTTGCCACATACCTCACACCTAATAGGCTTCACTCCCCATCCTTCTTTATTGACTTGTTTTCTGGAAATTGGTGAATATTCCTTACTCTCTGCTGAATCAACTTGACATGTATATTTCATTTCATCTTCATCAGACTTGCAGTACTCCTCTGGCAAAGTCTTGATTTCTACAAATGGATCCGAAGAGGAGTGATCATTAGCATTTTCAGGACAGCCAACTGGATCCCTACTTTCAAGTTTGACTGGAGTTAGTAATAGTTGATCATCAAGTTCACTTTTCAAGGGCGATTTTATCAAAATTTCAGCATTCATGTTCCTTTCTTACTACTCAAAATTGTGGACTTTTTATTACTTTCAATACACTACAGCCTGAAAGTCAAGCTATTCAATTCTTCTCCCAAGATCTTGTGCATCCTACTTGCTAAGCAGAGCTTCTATTTAACTCTGAGAGTGTTCTAGCATTATTACTGAAGCCAACGCCCATTCATTTGGTAGAAGCTCTGTTACTATACTTCAAGTGCCCTACACAAGTGCCTCAAATTTTATCCTGAGTATGCCATTCCCTCTGGATGTTTGTTCAATCAAAATTCTCATTGCATACAGGAAAATATACCATACTACAAAGACATAATTTATATCTACGAGAAAACAAGTAGAAGGAGAAATCTATTTCATGGAAAAACCTCAAAATGCTTAAAAACAAGTACCTGAGAACGTTATGGAATTTAGGTACGAAAACAAAATTTCCTAGTGGCAGAACCTCATTTCATTGCTGATGTCATAAATCTAATATTCAAAGATGAATCTTTAAAAATATTTTGGAAGTTTTAAATCCACAGCACATGAACAACATTGCTAATTTGACAGACCCAAGAAACTTACATTCACACTTATCGATTACTTATCACTGATAGAAGAATCTTCAAATATACTCAAGACTTTGGAGTCAGAAACTGGCTGTTTGATCGCAGGGCAAAACTCTGAAAATGAGACATTCCAATAACATATTAGACAGAATAATGAGACATTCCAATAACATATTAGACAGAATAATGAAATATTATAGCAAAAATTGAAAAAGCAAACAAAATCAAGCAACTTACTTCAAATCTAAATTACTATCTCAAGTGAATCAGATCAAATTCATGGAAAATGCTTTTTAAGAAGGTGTACATACTTGACCATTGCCAGATATAAGTACAAGGCTATACAGTGATATTATAAAAATAAAAGAGCAAAATACCTTAAAAAGTAAAAAACAATATTAACGATGATAATGATTATGTCAATTTCACCTATCCCCTTAAAATCTGTGACCCTTGTTATGTCAACATTATTATTTATCTTGGTGAATAGATATCATTTTGATAACAGAATGTACTATCCTACTTACAACCAAGTTTGGTTCCGACCCACTGGTTGTAAGTCAGAATGGATGTAAGTTGAACCTTAGAAAGTGGCCAACATACTGGGCAGGGTATACTATCAAACCTTTGCTATATAAAAGTGCCTACTTAGTACTGTAATGTAATGTACAATCATTATTTCAATCTTTTTACCATAATGTACTTCTACTAATACATTTTAATATGATATTGTTAAACTACAATAAAGTTTTGTACATACTTACCTGGCAGATATATACTTAGCTATAGTCTCCGACGTTCCCGACAGAATTTCAAATCTCGCGGCACACGCGACAGGTAGGTCAGGTGGTCTACCTTACCCGCCGCTGGGTGGCGGATGTACGAACCACTCCCGTTTGCTTGTCAGATTTTTCTCTTCCACCTGTCTCCTGAGGGGAGGCTGGGTGGGCCATTAATCGTATATATCTGCCAGGTAAGTATGTACAAAACTTTATTGTAGTTTAACAATATCATTTTTGTACATGAACTTCCCTGACAGATATATACTTAGCTGATTGGCACCCTTGGTGGAGGGTAAGAGACAGCTAAATAATACAAGTAAGACGGGAAACAACTAATGTTGTAGGATATAAAAACCTTGGTTCTCACCTTTTCAGGATGAAGACTTCATAGATACTGTCTCTGAGTCTGCATTGCCTGGAGAGCTACAGCTAGGACGTGACCTGATGCTGAAAGACTCTCGGATCTACCACTGGGATATGTGATCCCCTATTGTGGTAGAATCCAAGTCGATCCTGTTAGAGGGACCTTGTCCGCTTACCTAACAGATCCTTACCAACTACCTCTGCAAGGAGCCAAAAACCCACCAGACCACCTAACCAAAATACAAAGGGTTAATATTCGACAAAAAGAGGTGCCTCCTGCAACCTCTTTCAGACAACCAAAATACACCAATATAAAATATAGGGTAACATATAAAAAATTTACACAGGATAAGTTTCAGCTCCCTGCCCCAGCACCGGATCCGCCGATACGAAAGGACCCAAGGCGAAGCATTTATCATATGTGATTTTTACATCACATAGGTAGTGGTTCGCGAAAACCGATTGGCATCTCCAAAAAGTCGCCTCCATCAAGTTCCGCACAGACATATTTTTTCTGAATGCAAGCGAAGTTGCAATGGCTCTCACCTCGTGAGCTTTCACTTTCAGTAGTCTAAAATGTTCTTCCTTACAGGCAACATGTGCCTCTGTAATAAGGCTTCTCAGAAAAAAGGAAAGAGCATTCTTCGACATGGGCCGAGTGGGGTCCTTTACGGAGCACCAAAGCACATCTTGATTAGCCTTAAGTTGTTCCTTCCTCTTAAGGAAATACGTCATAATTCTCATAGGGCAAAGAGTTCTTTCAGGCTCTCTTTCCCTACTAGAAAAAGATAAACTACGAACTTCAAAGCTCCTGGGCCAAGGGCGTGATGGGTTTCATTCTTTGCAAGGAAACTTGGAAGAAACGAACACACCATAGAATCTTCCTTAAACCCTACATTGCCCTCAATAGCTTGGAGCTCACTCACTCTCTTAGCTGTAGCTAGGGCCAAAAGGAAGATAGCCTTCTTCGTCAGATCCTTGAAAGAGGCTAAGCCAGGAGGTTCGAATCTAGACGATCCAAGGAATTGTAGAACTACGTCTAGATTCCAGTTCGGTATTACATGAGGACGCTTAATGGTTTCAAATGACTAATAAGATCATGCAGGTCCTTATCATCGGATATATTTAAGCCTCTATGCCGAAATACCGCCGCCAACATACTGCGGTATCCCTTAATAGTTGACACAACAAGATGACATTCTTCTTTGAGGAAAATAAGGAAATCCGCAATTTGGGTCGCAGAGGTACTGGAGGAGGAAATGTTCTTCCTCTTGCACCAACGTCTGAAGACATCCCACTTTGACTGGTATACACGCAAGGTGGAAGGTCTCCTCGCTCTTGCGATTGCTTTAGCAGCTGTTGCTGAAAAGCCTTTCGCTCTGACCAAACTTTGGACAGTCTGAAGCAGTCAGACTGAGAGCGAGGAGATTTTTGTGGTACCTGTCGAAGTGGGGTTGTCTGAGTAGATCGCTCCTTAGCGGGAGCGATCTTGGAAGGGTCCACCAACCATTCCAGTACCTGTGTGAACCATTCTTGGGCCGGCCAAAAGGGAGCGATTAAGGTCATTCTCGTTGAATCGGACCTCTACGAACTTCTTGATGGTTAGCCCCAGGATCTTGAAGGGGGGAAACGCGTAGACGTCGAGTCCGCTCCAGTCTAGAAGAAGAGCATCTATTGCTAATGCCTCTGGATCCGATATCGGAGACAGCAGTAAGGATCCAGCTCTTGTTCTTTGACGTGGCAAAGAGGTCTATGTGTGGCCTGCCCCATAACTTCCACAGGCTCTGGCATACATCCAGATGAAGGGTCCACTCTGTGGGAAGGACCTGATCTTTCCTGCTGAGGAGATCTGCTCTTTACATTCCCTTTCTCCCTGCACGAACCTGGTGAGAAGCTTGATTCCTCTTTCTTCTGCCCACAGAAGAAGGTCTCTTGCTGTCTCGTACAGGGAGAAGGAATGCGTCCCCCCTGTTTCCTGATATATGCCAGAGCTGTAGTGTTGTCCGCGTTGACTTGCACTACCGATCTTCTGACTTTGGGCTCGAAAGCCTTCAGAGCCAACCACACAGCCATCAACTCCTTTCTGTTGATGTGCCAGGCTACCTGGTCCCCCACCCAGGTACCTGACACTTCGCTGGTTCCCAGAGTTGCCCCCACCCCGTGTCCGACGCGTCGAGAACAACACCAGGTTGGGGGTCTGGGATTGAAGAGACAGTCCCTTCGCAAAGAGGTTGGGATCTGTCCACCAACATAGATGTTTCTTGACGTCCTGGGATAACGACAGGGAGAACGTCAAATCCTGAGAACGACGACTCCAATTCCGATGAAGAAAGAATTGGAGCGGTCTCAGGTGCAACCTTCCTAGGGAAACGAATTGCTCCAGTGAGGAGAGCGTCCCCAGCAGACTCATCCACTCCCTCACTGTGCATACTTCTTTCCCTAAGAAGGTTGTTACTCTCTCGAATCCTCGGGCTATCCTTTCCTGAGAGGGAAAAGCCCGAAAACTCAGAGAGTTCATCTGTTATCCCGAGATACCACACACTCTTGCTCGGGGATTAGTGACGACTTCTTGAAATTGACGAGAAGTCCCAACGCCTTCGTCAATTCTAGAGTTACTTGTAAGTCCTTCAAACAACCGATCTTCTGAATTGGCCCTTATTAGCCAGTCGTCGAGGTACATGGATATCCTACCCCTTTCAAATGAAGCCATTGAGCCACATTCCTCAAAATCCCCATGAACACTTGAGGGGCCGATCGAGAGGCCGAACACAGAGCCCTGAACTGAAAAATTTTCCCTCCCCCCCATCATGAATCTGAGAAACTTCCTCGAGGAAGGATGGATCGGGTACGTGGAGTAAGCGTTCCTGTAAATCCAAGGAAACCATCCAGTCCCCTGGACGAAGTGCTGCCAGCACTGATGAAGGCGTTTCCATCGTGAATTAACTTCTTTTCTCAACGAAGAAGTTCAGGCGCTTACATCCAACACCGGGTCTCCATCCCCCTGAGGACTTCGGAACTAGGAAAAGGCGGGTTGTAGAAGCCCGATGAATGATGGTCTGTCACTAGTTCGATAGCCCCTTCTCCAGCATCTGATCTACTGCTAGATGGAGAGCTTGATTCATGATGGGGTCTCGTACCTGGCCGCTCAGTTCCCTTGGGATGGTCGTCAAGGGAGGTCTTTCGACGAAAGGGATGAGGTAAACCTCTCCTCAAAATAGAAAGGGTCAAGGATCCGCCCCGTTTTTGGGCCCAGACTTCTGCAAACTCTAAGAGTCTGGCGCCCCCACCCACCGTTGTTTGAAGGACTTGCCAGTTATTTGGGGGCTTTAACAGACTTGGCGAAAGTCTTACCCCTTCTTG
>NC_061098.1:62531125-62569592 GCF_015104395.2 Macrobrachium nipponense | reverse complement strand
ATCACGAATCCACAATCTTGACCAAGAAATAGAATACTTAAAAAAGATAGGAAACAATCTCTGCTACCCACCTCATATAATTGATTTATATTATCAAAAAGCTCACAAAAAGTTTTATAGTGTTGCTAGTAATATTACTAAGTCGTATATGCCTCCTTTTTTTCAAAATGTATTGTGGATGAATCATCTGTTGACCACGTGTGTGCTCCTCCAAGGTGTGGCTGCCTAAAAATCGCTAATCTTGCCCTCAGGCGTTTTCTCATTTCTGTAGAGTGAAATGGACCTTAAGCCTACTTTCACTGTTTTTACTCTGTATGATCAGTTGTGCCTAAGTAAAGGTCGTGTTAGACCGAAAGTTCTTGGCTCTTTCGCCTTTCATTTTCCTTCGTGGCAAAACCTTTATTTGTACATAACATCACGTTTTATATACTTCGTGATCAAGTTATTCATGATATATATATATATATATCTATATATATATATATATATATATATATATATATATATATATATATATATATTATATATATGTAAAATCTTAAGGTCTTTGATTGGTAAGAATCTCTAAAAATATTAGTGAACAGAGAATTGAGTAAGTTGTTGTTCAATTTTTTCAGGAATCACCCCTGGGCGAAGGGTACGAGTTCTTCTGTCAAAATGGCCCGTCCGAATGCGAGGGAAACATGATGATGGCCTGTGCTAAACATCTGTGGCCTGAGGAAAAGTACTTAGAATTCGGCAACTGTATCATGACCACATTCATCAGTACCAAGGCTGGATCTGTGGTTCGTTGAGTAGGGGATTCATACATCAAAAATGACTTTGTAGATATAAAGTCCAATAAAATTGGATGGTAAATGGAAATAGAGTCTGAGGATTTGCGTAACACAAGGATTAGCTGCACAAAGGTGTACAAGAACACGATACCGTATGCAAGTGACATAAGGACTGCAGGGGACATAAGGATGGCAATTGAGGGCTGGGAGACTGACGGGTTGCTGGAATTACCAGTGAGATGCTGGAATTTGGCGGTAAAACTATGCCTGACCAGTGTGTGTGTAAGGTACACCTACAGGGAGGAAAGGATGCAAGGAAATAAGAGAAACAAATAATCGTTCTGTTGAATAAGAGATTTGGATGACAGACGAGAATTTAATACTGATAGGGGCATAGCATTATCAACATACTTTTGAGCATTAACGGAGGACTTTTGTTTGGGAAAAGGACAAATCTGCAAAGCTGTAATGTATAAAAAGAGACATAAAGGACGTGTGGAGAGTCTGCATAATATGTTGGAGATAGTGTGAACGAGTTGCAGAGAGTGGTAAAAGTGTTTAAAAGAATTTGTTCAACTCGCCAAAAGCATTTGAGAAAAAAATTAATGGAAGATGGCAAGATAAGGAATTCTGTCAAAGCAAAACGTGGAATGCATGATGGCTGTGTTAAGTCTACTCTCCTTAATGGAGCTTAAGTGCGAATGTTGAAAAGATAAAGGAGTACGATGGAACCTTTCTAAAAAGAGTGTGCATTGTCTATGAAGTCAAGATGATGAACTCTGACTCATACTGCCGTCCCTACTTTCTGAATAAACGGCAGTAACATTGAATTTCTTCTTTGTAGTGCGCCAACTACATAATGGAAGACTACAGTCCTGTCGAAAATTGCTGGAATTCCCTTGAGGGCCAACTTTTGTTGCACGAAATTGGAGAGAAGCAAAGGCAACTCCAGCCTTTGCTGAGCTATGTTCCCTGGATCATTGTGAACGATGTAAGTTCTTATAAAAACAACCTTTATTCCTACGCAACTTTCTTAAACACACATCCATTCAGATGAATGTGCCTATGCAAACTGGTATGTTTCATAAATGAATGCACTTAAATGGAGCAATATTCCTGTTGCATACATATGTAGGTACACGTGGTCCTTCTTACACTATTTTTAGATAAAGTATTACTCGCTTATAATGTTTCCAAATGATAAATTTACAACTTTTAAAAAGCTCGTGCCTACCAGAGAGAGAAAAAGGTATTTACACTTTGCTCTTATAATCTGAACTAGGGATAGCAATATATATATATATATATATATATATAATATATATATATATATATATATATATATATATATATATATATATACGTCAGAATATTTTACTTCACAGGTATTTTCTCAGGAGACGCTAGATGCTGCCCAGAAAGACTTGAGAAAAGTTATTTGTGAAGCTTACGAGGGTCTGAAGCCTGATGCTTGCTATCTATGAATTCTTCACTTGCTCAAGCAATTGACCAACGAAGAAGCTGTTGGTCATTAAATTTAAACCAAGTACCCCATTTGTTTATATTATCCTTCCTATGCTGTTGCAAGATACGACAGGTTTAGGCTTGATGCTGTCGAACTAGGTATCTTTATCTTTGGCATTGTGGGGAATTTTCTGTTTTGCACCCTCTGGGTATCTAAATCCTTGTAAAAGAAAATCAAGTACGCATTTGTAATAATCAGCAAACCAGCAGACTCACCAATTCTCGCCACAGAGGCCTCGAAACCGCAAGATATTGAACCTGAGTGGAAGACATACTATATACGTGAAATCACAGAGCAGATGACCAAGAGTGAACGAATTGGAACTGGAATATAAGATTGAGGCCATAGGCCCAGCAATGGGTCATTCAGCGATGAAAAGGAAATTGAGAGTAGAAAGGTTTCAAAGGTGTAACAGGAGGAAAACCTCAAAGCAGTTTGCACCATGAAACAATTGTTAAGAGCGTCTGGAAAGCAAAACGGAAGAAAAAACTATCAACGAGGTAGAGCTAAAGGAAATGAAAGGGGTTGCAGCTAGGGGCAGAAGGGAAGCTGCAAAGAACCCAAAGTAATGCCTACAGTGCATACTTTCAAATGCACAAAACGACTAAAAGGACAGGCGACGGCTGGGGCTGTCTGTGCTGACGGCCACGAGCCAGAGCAGCTCTTGCCAAGACCGAGCAGAAGTGGGAACGGTTTTTACAGAAGCTCGTCTTTAAGAGGTCAAGTTACAAAATCGAAAAGAATAAAAGTACGCAACGCTGACAAACTAGAAAGCAAATATTTAGTCAAAAGGTCACATTTAATAATGTGGAATAAATTCCCAGTACTAGGCTACGGTTGAAAGTATTTACCGTTCCAGATCCTGCAAATATTGTCTGATTTTCATGCAACTCAGTGAACCTATTCTGGATAACATAGTGCACGCCAAGTCCTAGAAGTGCTGCTGAACAAAAAATAAAAATAAAAATGCACCAATAGTATGCCGATTCCAAAAGCACTTGCAAACGCACAGACACAAATTGTGCGTTAACCTCAAACAACAAATGACTAATGGCATTCTTCAGGATCACTAAAAGTCTTAGATAATTCACTTTAGTTTCAGCAGACGTATTAACTAACACAACAAACTGCATGCATGAAACTTTGGGATAAGAAATCTGTGCTGAAATTTGGCCACGGTAAAGATAGCAATGCACCAGCATGAGTGATAAGTAGTAGTATAGTAGACGGGAGTGTGCTCTGAACCAGCTCCCTAAAGCTACGGTCACACATTCACGTATCAACGCACGCACGTCCACGTATGAACAGAAATTGGTAATTGGCAACAGCTTACATTAGTATACCGTAAATGCTCCGTAAAACCTACATAAGTTCGTGGGCATGAGGCAACGGGCCAGGCAGGGGCTGCGCACCAACCGAGTCAGTGTGGCGAGCCGCTACTGTTTCGAAATATTCAAAACTAGTTATGAGTAGCCACAACAAACATCACTTGACGTAGCTCCAGACGTACCACGTAGTAAGTACGTGGCGGCGACCGCGTAGGCGTTGAGCACATTCGCGTGGTCCCACACTTCGTGGATTCCCACATAATAGTGCCGGAGCATACGCAGCAACCACACCGCACATCTACTACCCGTTACGATGCGGCAACACTGTACCCTGGGATAAAAGGCCAGAGCGGCGTGACAATACTGATTGTCTTAGATTATGCTTTCATGTATCCATCTCTTATATTTGTGTCTTGAATTAAGTGTGTTATCATGTATAAAGTTTTTATAATTATGTCGACGATGTTTTTTTTTTATATATAAACAGAGTAATGAACAATACGGTAATTTTATATCTGGTACCCCTTGAGGAATTTCTGTTATACAATAAACTGGAAAACACACAAACATAAGAAATAATAACACAAGTAAGACATATGAAATGTAAACACTACACTGGGGATAAATAAATCACATAAAATATATACTTGTTTTAATTAAAATAAAAAACTTTAAAGTCACAAACAGACATAGAGATTCAAATATAATAAATGAAAACACTATCCCAATATAAAGTGCTGAATTATCCGAATTTGACAAAGAACTACAATGCAAAATATAGCCAGAGACCAAAAATTACATGTATATGAAAAAAAGAGACACAAATACAGGGGTGTCTATGTAAGTGTTGAGGATAAAGACAACATTGTAATAAGAAAAAAAAAATTTTTATTCCATGAACTAGAACACTTTAAAATGACAAAAAAAATTACAGTTTAGTGGCCATGCTCCATTCCTCTTTGCAGTTATGACTGAGCCCAGACCTGCCTTTGCCTTCTCGTTTTCTCCTGGTTTCTCCTTGCGAGAAGCATCTTAAATTAATTGCACCAGTATCCTGCTTTGTGTATAATCCCAAATGTTCCCCACTAATTCATTGTTGAGGGTGTTTGTTGGTGTTACAAGTTCGAGAATTTCCTTAAAGTTCTCCATGATGATTCAGCACATGGGGGTAATACTTCTTGCTACACGGAGATGACGAGATGCAATGCCCTGTGTGCAGGCCGCCCTTTGTACCCTATGGCCCCACACCGTTGTGCATGTGGGCAACGTCAGGTTGACAAAAGTCAGTAACAGACAACGTTACACTTACGGCGTAAGTACGGTCGAAAATTGGTAACTACGTAAATGCAACATAAACATACCGTAAGTCCTATGTAAGTACGTCGGTATGCGGAGTGGCCGTTATGCACCACCTGGACCTTCCAACCTGCTCAAAACCATGCGTGGGTGGCCACGCCAACTGTCACTTGGCATGGCCCGACCTGCACAGCGTGGTGCCAACCTGGCGGTGACCACGTGATTGCAGGGAGCTTACCTGTGGTCCCGTGCCCCTCCAGGATTCCCACCTTTCACCAAGTGGGTCTTCACATGGTGTGGGAGCAGACGCGGCAACCCTACCGCACTGGTAACATTTAAGACGAATTGGCAATGTTGTGCCTTGGGATAAAACGGGCAAGTGGCGGGCTTGCGGGCCAGTTGCGTTTAGAAGTTATATTCTTATGTTTACTGTATGTTTGTGTCATGTATTATTGTAAGTCTTTCGAATAAATAATCATGGAATTTTCATAATAAAATTAATATCAATAATACCTGTGTAATTTATCTAGCCCTAAATCCCCAAAACTGCGCCAAGATCTAACTACATTGGCAACCCTGTTACCTCCTATTCTGTCCGCTAGTTGGCAATACTGTTGTTTGACAGTTACAACTTTCCCTTAAAAACAGTTGTGTTAGACAGATCGTGGGGTAGGATGGGTGGGGCTAGATAAATTGTACAGGTAAGTATTATTAATATTAATTTTATTTAAAAAATTCCTTGTTAATAAATATTACCTAAATATAAATTATCCAGCCCGATTAACCAAATTGAAAAGGAGTGAATCTGAATAAAATTTCCCTTTTGGATAGAATAGGAGGAATCAATTAATAAAAGGACATAAAACAAGAAATATAAATCTTATACTGAGTTAATAACTCAACCCAAAGTCTAAGATACTAGTAACTCTTTAAGTCTCCTACTGTAATGCCGATGAATAGCAGTAGAAAAGGACAAGGAGTAAGTGCATAGTCAGTCCGTCTGTAAAAAAGTCAGGTGACCAACCAAATGACAAGTCGGACAACATCAGGGAAAGAAAAACTGCATCCTGATGACTTCATCAAGCACAAAAACCACTGGGCGACACCTACTCTCTCACGAATGTCTGATACCAAGAGAGAGGAGCACGGGGAAATTGATGACTCTGTCCCGAAGGATGAGTGCATGAATCGTCTGAGTGCTTCAATGCTAAGGGACCATTGGGAATGTAACAATACAACCCAACATCGGCAACAGCGAAAACGTCTCATAAGCAACTCCTGGACTGTCTGAGAGATTCAATACTACGCAAACATTGGAGGTGTATCAATGCAACCCAACGTCACCAGCAGCAATATCGTCTCATGAGCAACTCCTGGCTCGAGCTTTTCTGGTGCCAAGAGAAAGGAGCACGGAGCCAAAGGCGACTCAGTCCCAGAGGATGAGTGCCTGACAGTCCAAACTGGTCTCATGTTAAGTGATCATCAGAGGGTGTGACAACGCAACTGATGTCAACAAGAACCCCAGTGCTACTGAATGTTGCTTGATCTCGTGTGAGTGTCTGACTCCGAGAAAAAAGGTGAGCCAAAAAGTAGATGGTAAACGAGTCCCCAGACTACAGCAGACAACCCATCGACTTATTCCATGTCCAGACAGGCAATGGGAGAAATGTGAGTTGACAGGACAGGCGAACCAGTGACTAGTCCCAAGCCAGAATCGACTTTGGAAGCAGCATAGCCGCCAGCACTGACAACCCAGCAACTAGTCCAATGCCAAGACTGACAATGGAAGCAGCGTGAGTCGTCAAAGCAGCCAGTCCTTATGTCATCAACAAAACATATAGATGCCTAGTTGCCTAATTCCCATTATAACTAAACCGAAAACTGCCCACAAAAGTTATAGTGTAAAAAAAAAAACAAATACAACAAAAAATAAGATACAGGTAGCGACCAAATGTAAAACAGGAAGACTACCTCATTCTCATATCTGACGACCTCTCCTGCCATCACCAGCAGGCCCAGAGAACGAAGGTTCCCTAGAACTAGAGATATATTCTTCAAATAAAAAGATGCAAAAATAGAATTAGAACGCCAAATCGCCGCCTCAAGTACCTTGGTGACAGAGACGTTCTTCGTAAAAGCTACTGACTTAGTGACCGCTCTAATACTGTGTGCTCTCGGTGCCTGGCCTTCACAGGCAACCAAACCACCAGTTTTTAAAATAAGATCACTGAGGAAAAAGGATAATCCATTCTTTGACATAGGTCTCTTGACATTTTGGGGTGAAACATTCAGATGATGAAGACGACCCTGAACGTTCTTCATGCAACGTAAATAGTATGAGAGAGCCCTAACAGGGCAAAGAACTGATTCCTCATTCAAATTACCGACAAAGTCGACTAGCGACTTCAGAGCGAAAGCCCTGAGAATGGGATTATCAGGCAATTCGGACTTTGCAACAAATTCGGGAAAGTATGATAAAATCATGTCTTGTCCAGATCTGGCGACAAGAAAAGAGTGCTTGTAGTTCACCCACTGTCTTGGCTGTCCTCAGAGAGACAAGGAAGTGTCTTCGGAGAGAGGTCTCGAAAATCAGCCATATTCAAAGTTTCAAACGGAGGGGACCTCAAGGCTTGAAGGACATTATTAATGTCCCATGTCGGAGGAGACAACCACGGCCTCAGTCGAGATAGGGAAAAAGATCGAATTAAATCTCTAATGACTTAAGAAGAGATTTCAGGGAGCCTAGCCTTAAATACATACGAAAGCATCGACCTGTAACCCTTAATGCACGAAGACGACAGGCCCCTGTCATAACATAAATGAACCAAAAACTCCGCTATTTTTGGTAAGGAAGGTCTAGAAATTGAATGACCCTGAGACCTACACCAACATCTGAAAACTTACCATTTTGCTTCATAAATTACTCTAGTTGATTGCTGTCGAGCCACTCTGGAGGAGAACCCTTCCTGCTTGGAGAATCTCCTGACGGTCTCCAGGCATGAAGATGAAGCATGTGGAGCCTCTGCTGGAAACGATGAAAATGAGGTTGTTTGAGAAGATCTGGTCTCTCTGGCAGACGAAGGGTGGGGGGGGGGGGGGGCGCTCCGCTATGGCTTCCAGTGGGTCGGGAAACCACTCCTTCTGTGGCCAGAAGGGAGAGATCAAGATGAGATCCAGAAGCTTGGTCGCTCTCACCTTGCTGAGGACTGCCCTCACCAGAGTGAATGGAGGAAAAGCATATGCTTGAAGGCCCTCCCAGTCCTGTAATAGAGTGTCTGTCCTGGCACTCTGAGGAGTCTGGTAAGGGGCAAAGATCTGGCACCGAAAATTCAATGAGGTGGCAAACAGATCGACTGTGACAGGCCACTTCTTTCTGAGGCTGTCAAAGACTTTTTGGCAGTGTCCATTCCAACCCTTGAACTTCGTTTGGTCTCGACAAGGCGTCTTCTAAGACGTTGTGATGACCCGGGATAAACCGAGGAACCAAGGTAATCCTCCTTTCTTCCGCCCAACACAGGATTGACCAGGCTTCTTAAGTGAGAAGGTCCGACTGTGTACCTCCCTGCTGTGGTGTTGTCAACGAAGATCGCTACAACCAACTCCGACAGCTGATCCTGAAATGAAAGAAGGCCTAGGTACACTGCCCGTAGCTCCCTCTAATTTATTGACATGATCCTCTCTTCCTCTGACCAAAGGCCCAAAGCTTGCTTTACACACATCGGTCCATGTCACATATCCGGTTGATCGTGGCTATTTCATCATGTGTATGGCCATGTTTCACATACGTGTGCATACGTGCCCTTGATACATGAATGCGTGAACTTAGCATTACTCGTGCTATCATTTTTTACACAATCGCTAAACTTACTTAAGTTAGTCCTTAAAGTGTTTAGAGGTCTAAAAAAATAAGGAAATAAACAAAATGAATAACAGAGAGGAGTCAAAGAAAACATGTCATTTGCAAGATATTTATTTAACTTTTACATCAATTATAATATTTCTTAAAAACATTATTCCTGAAGTTAAGCTACATTCGAAATGAGAGCAAGTCGGATGTTATTGAGTTCAGTAAGGTATCTCAAAATATTTGCTTTGATGCCTCTTTTAGGAGACTCGGTTTTAGGCAAAGAACTCTGAGGCAACATACTTGGCAAAGCTCATGGTTCCATAGGCCTATTCATCATAATCACTCCGGCATAAGGTACAATTTAGACAAAATTGATGAAGATGGCTTTTGTAAATGTCTCATATTTCCCGTTTGAGGAAGACACTTTGGTTAATATCACTTGTTGCTTCATAAAAAATAATAATAACTCCATGAAAGTAGAACGTGTCAATTTAAGAACAGAAAAAGCAAGTGTGCACGAAAGTACTGGAGTAAAGTATTCAGGGTGACTTCTCTAGGCGAAAGGGAAGGAGAAGAAGAAGAAGAAGGAAGAGAAGACAGAGTGATTTCCCCGTCCTGTAGTCGACGTTGACGTAAACATTCACATACTCCTTCATGCTGGTATACCTCCACCGGAGCCTGTAGATTAAAAAAAAATTATTTGCATTTTATTCTTTGAGTTTGATAAATGATACCTGATTCCACTGCACTGAATATAAAAACGAGTCTTAGATACTCTCAGGAGAGAGTAACCTGATTTCAGTTTTCAGCAAAGTTGTACTTTCAGGGATATAAGATCTAAGAAATGGTTATACGTAATTCATTTTATGAGGGATATAAGAGTACAGAATATCTTCATAATATTGTTTCAGTTTCTATCTCATGAGATATAAAGGGGCAGAATCTCATCACTTGCTCAAATATTTCATCTTTCAGGCTATAAAGAAAGAATTCCTTTATTCATTTTCCTATCAAATTGGGAGACATGAACTCATGGGACATAGAAGAAAAAACATTTCATAGGATTTAAAATGAGAGGACACCCTCATTGTTTCATGACCTTACTTATTCCTTGAAGATGCTCAGAGACGCTCTTTCATGAGGTAAGGTAAGAGAATTGCCTCATTCATGCTCACGGGATATACTGTATCAAGATAAAAACTATTGTTTCATATATTCTCATGTCTTTGTTGTTGTCACATTCAAGACCAGTGAAAGATGAAGGACAATTGAGTATTAGATAAAGCTGATCTTGCACTAAGGACCTTCCACTTGATGGGGGACTTACCGCAGGACCCATCCTTCACCTTCCTGATGCTCGGGTCACCACAAGCCGCCTTCTTCAGTAGGCAGTTGTTTCTGTATGTCACTAAATTCAAAACACCCTGTATTTAATGTATTCGTAGACTGACCTAATGATCACACAGTCATCATACATTTTAAAGTACACGTAATGCATCTAACCTTACCTAACACGCCAACATATGTGATAAACGTAACTCTATACCAAATTTTATACATACGTACTTCTTTTAGCCAACTCTTACTCAACCAACATGCAAATTCTAAAGTGTATTAATTAGGGCATAACTGGAACACCACAATCAGTGGATGGCACCTCCTATAAACAGAAGCAAACTATGTGAATTGAGCAAGAAAACCATTTGGTCTCAGGAACTGAATTCAAAAGAAGAATGAATATTCAAAACAGAAAACCTACTTGGTCTCAGGAACTGAATTCAAATGAAGAGTAAGAATGAATATTAAAAAAAAAAACCTATTTGGTCTCAGGAACTGAATCCAAAAGAAGAAGAATGAATATTAAAAAAAAAACTACTTGGTCTCAGGAACTGAATTCAAAAGAAGAAGAAGAAAATGAATATTCAAAACAAAAAACCAATACTTGGTCGCAGGAATGAATTCAATAGAAGAAGAAGGAAAAAAAAAACTACTTGCCTCAGGAACTGAATTCAAAATAAGAAGAATGAGAATTCAAAACAAAAAACCTACTTGGTCTCAGGAATGAATTAAAAAAAAAGAAGAATAAAAATTCAAAACCAAAAAAAACCTACTTGGCCTCAGGAACTGAATTCCAAATAAGATGAGAAGTCAAAACAAGAAAAACCTCCTTGGTCTCAGGAACTGAATTCAAAAGAAGAAGAATGAGAAGTCAAAACAAAAAGCTTACCGCATTCTGGTAGGCCTCCGACAATCTCTTGAGACTGACAGTTGCTCAGGCACTCATACGCCTTAGATGTCTTGTGATCACACCTAATGGGACAAGAAACATTTTGATTGATCTCAAGGGTTATTATTATTATTATTATTATTTTACTATTAAGAACTACGATAGGAAAAACAACTAACATTATTTCTCTTATACTAACATTATGATTACTGCTGTTACTAATATAATAATTATAATTCTTATGGAGACAATTATTAGCAGTACTGTTTTAGTTGTTACTACAGCTACTGATTATAACAACATCAATATTAAATGAAATTACAAACACAAAATGTGTCAAAGGGAATTTTCTTTTACCAGCGGTCACCCTCTTTGTAGATTTTCAAGTCGTAGGCACAAGACGCTGTGTACTTTGCTGTAAACAACGAGAAACGTTGAGTTAGTTCAAATATTGTTTCACTTTGACGTAAGGAGTAATACTTATCTGATTCTCTCTCTCTCTCTCTCTCTCTCTCTCTCTCTCTCTCTCTCTCTCTCTCATCTAAAAAAAAAAATATCTGATTACTTTCATCTTTCTCTCTTAGGAAAAAGAAATTTAAATGTTTCTATCCACCTAAGTATACATCCAAATAAAGAGGCTAAGAGTGAAATATTCTCATGAAAAGGAAACTTATTTCCTATTTCAACAAAATGACATACTATGTACCAAAAGAGAGAAGATACTCACCATTCAGGATGTCGATGAACTCTTCACTGTTAAACCTCGACTGGGCCAAGGCCAGTGGAGTCTGAGCTGTTGATGAAAAGCAAATATTGATTGGTTTATGATAAGATTTACAAGACAAGAAGAAGTCGGCAAATGTATCATTAGAGAACAAGTTTCTGGTAGCTATTGTACATAGACCTGTTAGGGAAAAGAACAAATAGGTATGCTTTGAGAACTGTAACTAGTATGTACAGAAGGGAATTATTACTACTAAAACAGTTTTGCCAGAAGACACTGAGGTGATTATCAGCTCTCACGGGGCTGGTCCGAAGGGAAAGAATGGTGGGATAAGGCAACGGGAAGGGAAAAATACTAATAATAGTTTGGAGCGTGAAATTGCGTGATAGGGAAAATGATCATGTACTATCAGTGGACTAGAAAATAAATCATGCAATTAAAGAGTAAGTGAATTTGAGGAAAAGAACGCGCATAATAATAATAATAATAATATATCATAAAAATAATAATAATAATAATAATAAATAATAATAGATAATAATAATTAATCAATAAATAAATAATAATGAATAATAATAATAATAATAATCATAATAATAATGGGCACAATTTTCAGTGTCGAAAATGATGACAATGGTTGCAGGTCCACAATAATATCGCATGTGAAGTATAAAGTCTTTAATAGATAATAAAAGCTTTTATTATCTATTAAAGACTTTATACTTCACATGCGATATTATTGGGGACCTGCAACCAATAATAATACTAAATAATAATAATAATAATAATAGAGGAAAAGTCCAGCAAAACTGCATGAGAACAAAATATTCTACGAGGAAGTAAATGCCGAAAGTTTGATTGCCCACATCATATATATATATATATATATATATATATATATATATATATATATATATATATATATATATATATATATATATATATATATATATATATATATATATAACTGTAATATCAACTGCGCCATATCACCACAACGAGTTTTTGGTTGATAATGGGCAAACACATCTGGGTAACATTAATTACTGAGGAAGAGTCAGTATCGCAACTCGAGAAAAGAAAAGTTGGGGAGCAAGAAATGACTGACTTCTAACCTTGGTCGTTGGTCTTTGTTAAATCAGGACAGAATCCCATGACTAGTTTCAGTGACATCGCGTCACCGTACGTCACAAGCAAGTGTACAACCGTTCCATCTGTTCGTGGGAGAAAAACAGAAAGTATTTGTTCAAATATACAGAGAAAGTACTTGTTTAAATCTACAGAGAAAGTACTTGTTTGAATATACAAAGAAAGTACTTGTTTAAATCTACAGAGAAAGGAATTATTTAAATCTACAGAGAAAGTGCTTGTTTTAATATACAAAGAAAGGCCTTTTTTTAATCTAAAGAGAAAGTACTTGTTTAAATATACAAAGAAAGGACTTGCTTAAATCTACAGAGAAAGTACTTGTTTTAATATACAAAGAAAGTACTCATTTAAATCTACAGAGAAAGGATTTTTTTAAATATACAAAAAAAGCACTTGTTCATATCTACAGAGGAAGTGCTAGTTTAAATATACAAAGAATACTAGTTTAAATACAAAAAGAAAGCACTTATTTAAATATACAAAGAAAGTACCTGTTTAAATCTGCAGTCTGCAGAGAAAGTGCTTGTTTAAACATACAAAGAAAGGACTTTTCAAAATATACAGAGAAAGTACTCGTTTAAATATACGAAGAAAGGAATTGTTTAAATCTACAGAGGAAGTACTTGTTTAAATGTACAAATTTTTTAAATATACAAAGAAAGGACTTGTTTAAATCTACGGAGAAAGTGTTTTTTTAAATATACATAGAAAGTACTTGCTTAAATATACAGAGAAAGTACTTGTTTAAATATACAGAGACAGGACTTGTTCAAATATACAAAGAAAATACATGTTTAAATATACAAACAATAAAGGTAAAATCAAATTAGATTTTTTCTTGTGAAAAAAAAAAACAGTACTTTTGCTAGTATTGTAGTTTTGCGCAGACTTTCCCCTGATGCTTCCATACGCGAAATACTCGCAGTGCATTTTAAGGATAGTCACATTTGTGCGTATTTCAGGCAGTTTGCAATGTAAATTCACAATCTATTCTTGCTAGTGAAATGCTCGCTGGCTACTTTAAGGGAACACGTGTACCGTACCTGTGTTACTCTCGTGGTTGATGTCACTTCCGGCTGCCAGTAGGATCTCGATTACTAAATGTCTATGGTCAAAGTATCCCCCCATTGACATCAGTGGAGTGTATCCTGTGGGAGAGGGCCTCATTAGTTGCAAAATTATCGTCACAGTCTGCTTCACTGCAAAAAATTCCATCCCTATTCTCTTCAACTGCAAGTATCGTTACATTCTCCTCCAACGCAAGAAAATCCGCGCACACGGTCTCCCCCCCCCCCCTCCCCCTTCCCCACACCATTCTCATCTACTGTAAGTATCGTTACATTCTCCTTAACTGCCATCAACTGCCGTCGATCGCAAGAATGTCTCACCTTGGTAATCAACTGCATAAACCGACGCTCCACTTTCGACCAATCTTCGACAGACGTAGGGGAGGGCATTGCGAGCTGCTTCGTGGAGCGCCGTATTCCCTGTTGTGAAAGACGAGAGATGAAAAGAGACGTCGCTTCGAAGACGTTTCGTGCATAAAATAATAATATTCGACTCCTTACGAGAAGAGACGCAGCAATATTTCGTCATCGAGCTTCCAAAGATCCCCATGAAAATGTGAGATGTGATGGAGTTATGTAATCAGCCTGCGAGATGTTTCTAGGCGTTATCTCCTTACCTGTCGCAGATGCTGCGTTGACATCCACACCTTTTTCCAGTAGGTGATCGACGAATAAGCTCTGGGACTCTGAACGACCGCTCTTGCAAGCTAGCAGTAGTGCAAAATCGCCTGAAAGGAACTCATTTTCAGAAATGAGAGGAATGCCACGAACCCAGAGGAAAAAGAAAAAAAAATAAAAGTGAAAAAACGAAAACAGACTAAAAAATTATCGATAAACTACGGTATGATAGAAATCAACCGAAAATAAATATGTAATGCTACCAAATTATGAAAAAGATAAGTGAACCTGCTCGAAAAAAAGTAAAATAAAAAAAAAAATGCACCCAGCTTGAACTGTTCGAGTTCTCTGGAATTCCGATGATGACGACAAACTGGAGAAAAATATTCGAAACACGGCAGAACAAACGAAACAAAACGTCTCAACCGGATAAACAGGTCTCCAAAAATCTTCTGAATAATAATAATAATAATAATAATAATAATAATAATAATAATAATAATAATAATAATAATAATAATAATAATAATAATAATAATAATAATAATAATAATAATAGTGGAAATGCAATATCCAAGATCTTTCAATAATCGTACTTCGATTTTGATAGAATTCATATCCAGCGATTATAATTTGAATCTTGCTTTATGAGCCGAAATTTGCCAGAAATATCCATTCTGCCCAAAAGGAACATATTTCATAAAATCTAAAACTTTCAGAGAAAATGGTTCATTTCTAAGTCAAGATACACCTCTTCTTAATAAAAAATAATGTCAGCTACATTGCATTCGTCCTGTTTTCATAATGTCAGACCCTTTACTTTAATCACTGGATTATATTAGAGTGGTAAGTGTAAACAAATCTCGTAAAGTTACCAACTCTGAAGTTGATGCTTCAGTTTCTCAGAGAGCTAATAAAACCTACTTTCGACATAACTGCTAACTCTGAAAGAGGCTCCATTCAAGTTTCACTGTTTGGAGGCATCATCAGAAAGTTGAAACTGCTTTTCGCAAATCTGGAAGAACTGCTAAGCTTCACGCTGAATCTTTTTTGGAGGTGCTGACAGGGAGATAATGCCTCCACTATAAACAAACGGGACTACTCCACAAGCTAAAAGTTTAATTACAGTATATACTGTTTGTAACTATTCTCTGAGATCACACGTAAATAAAATTTGCTTTGGACTTTTGGGGCACATCTCACCTGCATCGTCTTTAGCATTAATATCAACTCCCGCATCAATCAGTAGATCAGCGCCCGACTCGCTTCCCGTTGCAGAATACATCAGTGCAGTTTTTCCTGCAGAAGAGGCAAATTCTGGTGAGTCGATATTTCAATCTACGGACAAGAAGAAGAAGAAGAAGAAGAAGAAGAAGAAGAAGAAGAAGAAGAAGAAGAAGAAATCCTTCGGGTCTCAGCTAACATACGGGCAGAACGAATCTTCATTTAATGTTAATAAAAAAGAGAAAAGTGATGAGTATCTGTATATCTTTTACTGTCTGCCATTCACTGTTGCACTGAGAAGCAAAGCTAAGGTTATTTTTTCCTCATCATTGATAATGCACTGATCAATCAAGAATGTTTTTTTCTCAAGTGCTTTCTCTGCTCCTATCAAGAAGACGAATTTACATGTTCTTTAGGTCAGTGCACTTGATTTTGTGACGCTAGTGTATGATAAGTTCAATCCGCCAATCTATCCATCCTCAATTGATGTCACTCAAGGTTGGCGTTCTTTCCCTCATCTCCAGGTGGAGTGCGACAAGAGGGCCGATCTCTGCCTTACCTGCGGCGGATGTTCTGTTAACATCTGCGCCGGCCTCGATCAGTTGTTCCAGGAGACGGTGATTGTCACTCTTGGAGGCAACTTCTTGCAGAGGGCTCATTGCTGCGAAGAAGAAAGTTGGTTACATTTGTCAGATATGGCCCATAGAACTTACCCTGTATCATCAGCGTACAGTTTTTAAAAGGCTGAATCAGTCATGAAAAATATGTAATGATAAGGCGTTGAATATGTCAAATACTTATCTTTATATATATATATATATATATATATTATATATATATATATATATATATATATATATATATATATATATAACACCTGAACACAGAACAAAAATGCATTTTACTTAAATAACTATGTGTGTATAAGTGTGTTTGGTGTCTGTGGTAAGATGCTAACCTGGTTCAGGCGGCAATTCCACATCTGCAGCAGCTGCTAGCAAACTATTGACTGCGTCATAGATCACGATAGGATTCTTCTCCAGGGACCTTGACAGGGCAGTATGACCTGAAGAGAACAATTTGGAGGTCCTCAACCCTCACAGGTGCATAACATCTTCAAACAAATTATATTTCAAAGCCTCTTACTTCGTCATTCAGAGCATACATGAGTGAAATAATAAGAGCCAAAGATAAATATGTCCCATTCTACCTTCACTGTCCTGGTGGTTGACTTTGGCACCTGCGTCGAGGAGAGCCTTTACGACCCCTCTGTCACCGTACCTCAAGTTCTTGGATGCTATTATCAAGGGAGTCATTCCTGAGAAGATTTAAAGGGAGTCTTTTTTGAGATTTAAAGGGATTTTTTTTTTCTGAGATTTAAAGGGAGTCTTTTTTGAGATTGAAAGGGATTCTTTTTTTTCTGAGATTTAAAGGGAGTCTTCCTGGGAAGATTTAAAGGGAGTCTTTTTTGAGATTTAAAGGGAGTCTTCCTGGGAAGATTTAAAGGGAGTCTTTTTTTATATCTAAAAGGATTCTTTTTTCTGAGATTTAAAGGGAGTCTTTCCTGAGAAGATTTAAAGGGAGTCTTTTTTTAGATTTAAAGGGATTCTTTTTTTCTGAGTTGTAAAGGGAGTCTTCCTGGAAATATTTAAAGGGAGTCTTTTTTTATATTTAAAAGTTTTCTTTTTTCTAAGATTTAAAGGGAATCTTTCCTGAGAAGATTTAAAGGGAGTCTTTTTTTTATATTTAAAAGTTTTCTTTTTTCTAAGATTTAAAGGGAATCTTTCCTGAGAAGATTTAAAGGGAATCTTTCCTGAGAAGATTTAAAGGGAATCTTTCCTGAGAAAATTTAAAGGGAGTCTTTTTTGAGATTTAAAGGGATTCTTTTTTCCTGAGATTTAAATGAGTCTTCCTGGGAAGATTAAAAGGGAGTCTTTTTATATTTAAAGGGATTCTTTTTTTCTGAGATTTAAAGGGAGTCTTTCCTGAGAAGATTTAGAGGGATTCTTTTTTGAGATTGAAAGGGATTCTTTTTTTTCTGAGATTTAAAGGGAGTCTTCCTGGGAAGATTTAAAAGGAGTCTTTTATATTTAAAGGGAATCTTTTTTTTAGATTTAAAGTGAGTCTTTCCTGAGAAGATTTAAAGGGAGTCTTTTTTGAGAATTAAAAGGATTTTTTTCTGAGATTTAAAGTGAGTCTTTTTTTTATTTAAAAGGATTTTTTTTCTGAGATTTAAAGGGAGTCTTCCTGGGAAGATTTAAGGAGTCTTTTTTATATTTAAAGGGATTCTTTTTTTCTAAGATTTAAAGGGAGTCTTTCCTAAGAAGATTTAAAGGGAGTCTTTTTTTAAGATTTGAAGGGATTCTTTTTTTTTCTGAGATTTAAAGGGAGTCTTCCTGGGAAGATTTAAAGGGAGTCTTTTTTTTAGATTTAAAGGGATTCTTTTTTTTCTGAGATTTAAAGGGAGTCTTCCTGGGAAGATTTAACGGGGGTCTTTTTTATATTTAAAGGGATTCTTTTTTTTCTGAGATTGAAAGGGAGTCTTTCCTGAGAAGATTTAAAGGGAGTCTTTTTTTTATATTTAAAAGTTTTCTTTTTTTCTGAGATTTAAAGGGAGGCTTCCTGGGAAGATTTAAAGAGAGTCTTTTTTATATTTAAAGGGATTCTTTTTTTTTCTAAGATTTATAGGGAGTCTTTCCTAAGAAGATTTAAAGGGAGTCTTTTTTGAGATTTGAAGGGATTCTTTTTTTTCTGAGATTTAAAGGGAGTCCTTCCTGTGATTTAAAGGGGAGTCCTTCCTGGAAGATTTAAGGGAGTCTTTTTTTTGAGATTTAAGGGATTTTTTTTTTTTTTCTTTTTTTTTTCTGAGATTTAAAGGGAGTCTTCCTGGGAAGATTTAACGGGAGTCTTTTTTATATATAAAGGGATTCTTTTTTTCTGAGATTGAAAAGGAGTCTTTCCTGGGAAGATTTAAAGGGAGTCTTTTTTGAGATTTAAAGGGATTATTTTTCTCTGAGATTTAAAGGAGTCTTCCTGGGAAAATTTAAAGAGAGTCTTTTTTATATTTAAAGGGATTCTTTTTTTCTGAGATTTAAAGGGAGTCTTTTCTGAGAAGATTTAAAGGGAGTCTTTATTGAGATTTAAAGGGATTATTTTTTCTGAGATTTAAAGGGAGTCTTCCTGGGAAGATTTAAAGAGAGTCTTTTTTATATTTAAAGGGATTTTATTTTCTGAGATTTAAAAGGAGTCTTTCCTGAGAAAATTTAAAGGGAGTCTTTTTTGAGATTTAAAGGGATTCTTTTTTTTCTGAGATTTAAAGGAAGTCTTTTCTGAGAATTAAAGGGTGTCTTTATTGAGATTTAAAGGGATTCTTTTTCTTTCTGAGATTTAAAGGGATTCTTTTTTTTCTGAGATTTAAAAGGATTCTTTTTTTTTCTGAGATTTAAAGGAAGTCTTTTCTGAGAAGATTTAAAGGGAGTCTTTATTGAGATTTAAAGGGAGTGTTTCTGGGAAGATTTGAAGAGGGATTTTACTGAGAAGATTTAAATGAACTCTTTTTAGATTTAAATGGCTTCTTTTTTATTTAGAGATTTGTAGAGAGTCTTTTTTTTTTTGAGATTTAAAGGCAGTCTATACTGAGAAGATTTCAAGGGAGTCTTGTCTGAGAAGATTTAAAGGGAATATTTTTACGGAGGTTTTCTTGAGAAGATTAATAGGTAGTATTCCTAAGAAGATTGAAAGGGAGTCTTTACTGACCATATTTAAAAGGGTTTTTTACTAAGAAGATTTGAAAGGAGTCTGTCCTCAAGAGATTTAAAGGGGGTCTTACCTGAGAAAATTTAAAAGGAGTCATTCCTATGAAGATCTAAAGAGAGTTGTTCCTGTGAAGATTTAAAGGGAGTTTCCTTGAGAGGATTTGAAATGAGTTTTTCCTAGGAAGATTGAAAGAGAGTCTCCTGCGAAAATTAAAGGGTGTCTCCTAAGAAGATTTATAGGGAACCTTTCCTGTGAAGCTTTAAAGGGAGTCTTCCAAAGACATTTTAAATGGAGTCTTCCTAAGAAGATTTGAGGAGAGTCTTTTCTGGGGCGACTTGAAGGGAGGTGTTCCTTCAAAGATTTAAAGGGAGTTTTTACTAAGAAGATTGAAAGGAAGTCTATCCAGAGATCACTACTACTTTAATAACAAATACCCGATGAATTTAGGGTACAAACTGGAAGTAAAGAAGCAGCAAGTCATTAGCAACTAGGCTTCTTCTTACCCTCCCTGAAGGGTTCCTCTCTTGGGTGGAACGTTTGGGCTCCAGCCCATCCCTCTGTGAGTTGTTCAACGAAGTAATTAAGACCCTTCTTGGCTGCCCTGTGCAAAGGACCAGTGGCTGAGTGAAAGAGAGAACGGAAATGAGTTTGTATTCCAATCATTATTTCTACGTTTGCAAACACGAAAGAAAAGAAGGATAATGGGATGAGAAGCGGTAAAAGAAGATCAGACAAAGGAAAACGGAGGCAAATTATGAGAAAGAAGATAAAAACGGAAACAAGAGAAACGAGAGAGATCAAATCAGTAGAAAAACAAAAGAGAACAAGAGATCAGGAGCAGCTGAAGATGTATGAGGGTGGGAAATAAGGTACACACATATATACTTAAAAATAAAATATAAATATGAATATATATATAATTTATATATATATATATATATATATATATATATATATATATATATATACATATATTATATATATATATATATATGTATATATATATACATACATCAATACATACACACACACACACACTCACACACACACACACACACACACACACACACACATATATATATATATATATATATATATATATATATATATATATATACACACATATATATATATGTATATATATATATATATATATATATATATATATATATATATATATATATATGAACATGGCACTCGTTCTGCGTAAAAGAGCAGCGAATGAGATCTATCTTTGTTGCGGATGTTCATCCTCTCAGCGATAATTGATTTAATGCTCTTCCCTTATTTATCTTTTGTCTAATAACTTTATCTCTGTCTGTTTGTCTCACGCTTCTTTGTCGTTCCTTACTGCTTGCCTTGTCCTGATCTTTACACACTCTTTATCTCCTGAAACTTGTCAACCTCAGAGCTTGAGACGTCCAGTATCCTCTCATAACAATACAACAATATATATATATATATATATATATATAATATATATATATATATATATAATATATATATATATATATATATGTATATTATATTATATATATATATATATTACATATATGTATTGTTGTATTGTTATGAGAGGATACTGGACGTCTCAAGCTCTGAGGTTGACAAGTTCAGGAGATATAAAGAGTGTGTAAAGATAAGGACAAGGCAAGCAGTAAGGAACGACAAAGAAACGTGAGACAAACAGACAGAGATAAAGTTATTAGACAAAAGATAAATAAGGAAAGAAGCATTTAATCAATTATCGCTGAGAGGATGAACCTCCACAACAAAGATAGATCTCATTCGCTGCTCGTTTACGCCCGAACGAGTGCCATGTTCATACTCATTCCATAGGCCCGTACGGGCACTGAAGGTCACCGTAAGGGATTCCTATTCAGAGCTTGTGGAAAAGGCGATCTTGGGACAGGGAACCTTCTGTTAATCAATGCCGCACTTGTTACTGGGGTGAAGAAAAGTCGCTTTTACCCGGAAAGTAAATGGCCTGAGGCCTGCTGCCAAAATTCCAGTCATCCAGCTGGGCTGGAAAAGGAAGGCCAAAGAAGGGGAAAAAGGAAGAGAGACATTCACAGAGGGGACCGTACCTGGGCTTTCAGGAAGCTCCACATCAGCACCTGCCTTCAGAAGGCTCTTCAGCAAAATCATGGGTCTGAGATACTGGTTTTCATATGTAGACACACTTTCGATGAGCAGAGACAATGCTGTATCATCTGCAAAGCAAATCTTACCTAGAGTCATCATCACAACGTGATACTTCATAAGTCTGTGTAAAGTAAAAAGTACTGACTGACCGTCAGTTCAAAGCAAAAAAAAAAGAAAAAAAAATAATAATAAATAAATAAATAAAACGCTATAACAGAATCAGAAATCTTAATCAACCTTTGAAGCTTATTTGTGGCCAATGGATTTAATATTACTGCCTTAAGATGCTCTTTCCTGATGCAAATCTACTTTTGGAATTTAGATGTAATCCTTCCACTAAAGTTTTTCAAAACTAACCTGACCTGATGTCAGTTCGAGAATAAAAATCCGTGAAATTGACCGAGATGTGGCCTCAGATTAACAGCCCCTCTGGACTTGTTCTATATATTGCACAACTAACAGCAATTGTACACATTTCCTAACCTGCGGTAACTTGTACATTATACCCAACACTCAGTTTAAGAACTTTATCTAAAAATGTCACATCCAAAATGGCGGCATTGGAGAAAAATCACAAACATATTGTAGCTGATAAGTACTGACGATCGCCAAGCTGAGGTCCATCAAGTTGAAGTGTTATATAGTATAATGTAATACAAGCGAAGTTTTCTTGACTATTCAGAGGGAGAGTGAATCGTTTGGTGTTAAATAGGCTTCAAGCAATGTAGTGAGAAATCTGGATGAAAGTTTCTGAGGTCAGAAATTAAGTCGTCGACGACTTAATTTCTGACTGACTGGCTGCCTTTGCAGATGTCTTCTTCGTAGTCAGTTGGTGATTGAGACTGAGAGAGAAGCTGCCAAGAACGGTGAACGAGTTGGAAACATATTTGTAAGATTAGAATGTGAGTAACTTGTATGTGCACACACACACATACACACACACACACACACACACACACATATATATATATATATATATATATATATATATATATATATATATATATATACATATATATATATATATATATATATATATATATTATACATATATATATATATATGTATATATATAATATATATATATATTATATATATATATATATATATAAAATAAATATATATATATATAGTATAGAATATACACATATTATTTTTATATACATATATTTATATTTAAATATATACATGTGTGTGAGCATGTGTGTGTGTTTAACTTACCATCGTTATCCTGGTGATCTACTTTAGCGCCTTTGTCCAGCAAAATACTTAACACGCGGCTTTTGGAATCGCAGCAGTCAGCAACGGTGTTTTTCCTGAAAAGTAAAATAATGAACCAGCATGAAAACCGGTACTAAATAAGGAGTCAGTCATCCTTCGCTACAAAGAAACACAAGACACAAATAAATCCTTCAGAAAATCTAAAAGAAAATACTGCAAAAGAAATATTGTATCCCCATAAAATCAGACCTTCTAAAAGAAAATATTGCAGAAATATGTATTATCCTTCAGCTCTAAAGAAAATATTGCAGTATCCATGCAGCCTCTAGATATGCAGAAACTATGTATTATCCTTTCAGCTCTAAAAGAAAATGCTGCCGAAAGAAATATTGTATACCGTTCAGCTCTAGAAAATTATTGCAGAAATATGTATTATCCTTCAGCTCTAAAAGAAAATATTGCAGAAATATGTATTATCCTTCAGCTCTAAAAGAAAATATTGCAGAAATATGTATTATCCTTCAGCTCTAAAAGAAAATGCTTCAGAAAAATATGCTATATTCCTTCAGCTCTAGAAATATTGCAGAAATATGTATTATCCTTCAGCTCTAAAAGATAATATTGCAGAAATATGTATTATCCTTCAGCTCTAAAAGAAAATGCTTGCCAGCTATATGTTACCATTATCTTACAGCTCTAAAAGAAATTCAGAAATATGTATTTAATCCCAGCTCTAAAAGAAAAATAAAATTGCAGAAATATGATTAATCCTTAAGCTCTAAAAGAAAATGCTGCAGAAATATGTATTATCCTTCGCTCTAAAAGGTAAAATTCGAAAAAATGTTTCTTGCCGAAATATGTATTAGTCACCCTTCAGCTCTAAAAGAAAATTTGCAGAAATATGTATTTATCCTTTCGGCTTCTTAGAAATTATTGCAGAAATATGTATATCCTTCAGCTCTAAAAAAAAGAAAAGAAAAATAGTATTGCAAAAGAAATATGTATTATCTTCAGCTCTAAAAGAAAATACTGCGAAATATGTATTATCCTTCAGCTCTAAAAGAAAACTCATGCTTGCAGAATACAATATATTATCCTTCAGCTCTAAAGAAAATATATTTGCAGAAATATGTATTATCCTTATCAGCTACATAAAAAGAAAATATTTGCAGAAATATGTATTTTTTTAATTCCTTCAGCTCTAAAATAAAAAGTATTTGCGAAATATTATTATCCTTCAGCTCTAAAAGAAAATATTGCAGAAATATGTATTATCCTTCAGCTCTAAAAGAAAATGCTGCAGAAATATGTATTATCCTTCAGCTCTAAAAGAAAATATTGCAGAAATATGTATTATTCCTTCAGCCCTAAAAGAAAATTTATTGCCAGAAATATGTATTATCCTTCAGCTCTCAAAGCAAAATGCTGCACGAAATATGTAATATCCCTTCAGTCTCTAAAAGAAAAATTATGCATAAATATGTATGATTTCCTTCAGCTCTAAAGAAAATATGCAGAAATATGTATTATCCTTTCAGCTCTAAAGAAAAAATATTGCAGAAATATGTATTATCCTTCAGCTCTAAAAGAAAATATTGCAGAAATATGTATTTCTCATTCCGCTCTAAAGAAAAATGCTCTGCAGAAATATGTGATTATCCTTTCAGCTCTAAAAGAAAATATTGCAGAAAATATGTTATTATCCTTCAGCCTCTAAAAGGAAAACTATTGCAGAAATATGTATTATCCTTCAGCTCTAAAAGAAAATTATTGCAGTTATCCTTCAGCCTCTAAAAGAAAAATTGCAGAAAAATATGTATTATCCTCAGCTCTTAAAAGAAAATATTGCAGAAATAGGTATTATCCTTCAGCTCTCAAAAAGAAAAATATTGCAGAAATATGTATTATCCTTCAGCTTCTAAAAGAAAAATGCTGCCAGAAATATTATTATCCTTCAGCTCTAAAAGAAAAATATTGCAGGAAATATGTATTATCTGCAGCTCTAAAAAGAAAATATTTGCAGAAATATGTATTATCCTTTCAAGGCTCTAAAAGAAAATGCGCAGAAATATGTATTACCATCAAAGCTCTAGAAAATATTGCAAAAGAAAATATTGGGGTATTATTCCAAATCCAGCGCCTAAAAGAAAATATTGCAGAAATATGTATTATCCTTCAGCTCTAAAAGCAACCTTCATTGCAGAAATATGTATTTATCTTCATCTCTAAAAGAAAATATGCAAAAGAAATATGTATAGCCTTCAGCTCTAAAAGAAAAATTGCCTTGCAGAAAAGGAAATTATACCTTGTCAAAGAAAATTGTATATTCCTTCAGCTTCTCCTTAAAAGAAAAATATTCAGAAATATTTGTCTTATCCTTCCAGCTTAAAGAAAAATGAAACCTTGCAAAAAGAAAATTATTAACCGTCTCGTCTTCACTCTCGATGTCAGCCCCTGCAGCAATCAGCGCTCTTGCCATACCGGGGGCGTCGTGTTTTGCAGCCAGGTGAAGAGGGCTACTACCTGTGCAGAAGAAACGTTTGTTTGTTAGACCTTCTGCATTCCGAATTTTTTGAGTTAACATTATCTTCAGCACGTGCTGTTTGAGAGCATCCCGTTCAACCTATAGAACTTTGATAACTGCGGAAACAGGCAGGGAACAGACAGGCAATAGACTCCTATAAGGCTCAGGTTTTGCGTTTTGAGCCAAAGGCTGAGTCAGATAGTCAGTCCCTCAGGAGCACTACTTGGACAAGGGTGGGGAGAGAGAGAGAGAGAGAGAGAGAGAGAGAGAGAGAATACATATACCTGGAGAACCTGAGCCTTAATGTCAGCACCTCCCTGCAACAGCGTCATAAAATTCGCATAAGGTTGCACCGTGGGGCGTACTACCCATTCAATATCGCTGTATCTGGCAATGGAGAGGGCGAGAGCGGTTTCACCTGGAATTCAAACAAAAAGAAGAAGTGATGTCTCACGATCCCCGACTAAACATTGTTCTACTGGAAATGGTATAAACTATTCCCAAACGATATTTTGAAATAGTTTAGTGTTTTAATAGTTATCCGTTCATTCTCAAATATAAAAGAAATTCTCCAACACAGTTTTGTGAACAAAGAGGAGAATAAAGAAGAAATGAATATTACATAAATAACTTTTTAAAAAATTGCATGATAACTATATTAAAGAGAATCTGACAAAAAGCCTATCAATATTTATGTATGTTTTATATTTATAAATATACATATATATATATATATATATATATATATATATATATATATATAGTATATATATTGTTCCTTAAACGTCTCCTGTGGCTTCAACTGATCATCAAATCACACATATATTTATGATCTTTTAAGCATAGATAATAGACTGACAGATAGATAATACTATGTAGAAGACACAAATTAGTGTAAACGCAAGAAACGAGGTAATTATTCTTCAGGTAAACTAGGAGTATTCATATCAGTAACAAACAGAAATGCAAAACACACAAGCTATATATATATATATATATATATATATATATATATATATATATCATATATATATATCACATATCCACAGGTGAAAAATAATAGGGAGGGTGTAGGTTCTGACCGGTCTCGACTTTATTTCCAAGCCATTGACGAAGGACTGATACACAGTTTTAGAAGTCACACATATATATACTAGAACAGTACTGACGAACATACACACAACCGTTTGAGACTGTGTATGTTCGTCAGTACTTTCGTTGTAGTCTATAAACTTGTGACTTCTAATACTGAGTATCAGTCATTCGTCAACGGCTTGGAAATAAAGTCGAAACCGGTCAGGACCTAACCCCCGCCTCTTATTTTTAACCTGTGGATATGTGTGATAAATGAATCACGTGCTACAGTGATTATAATCGTATATATATATATATATAATATATATATATATATATATATATATATATGTGTGTGTGTGTGTGTGTGTGTGTATGTGTGGGTGTGTCTAAGTATATAACTGGTGTATGGAAGACCTGGACTTTGGACCAGGTAGCAATTTAGAGCCAACTTTGAAGGAAACTTTACCATCATTGTTCTTCTGATCGACGTCAGAGCCAGCAGATAGCAGGAGGGGAAGGACGGATTTCCTGCTTGTTCGGCCGCCAACAGGAGGGGCGTCCGACCTGATGCCGAGAAATGGGAAGCTAGGTCAATAGGTCAATGCATGAAATAAATAGATCTCCCCATTTTCCTATCATGTTCCTTTCCTTTCCTTTTCTATGGTTAGTTATCTAGTCTGATTCATCCAGGGTGCGCGCAATGCTGCCTTATACATACATCATATGATTTTCTGTTTCAATTAAATGTTCACAGATATTTGCTTGTAAATACACTCCACGTACACACACATGTATTACACACACACACACACACATATATATATATATATCATATATATATATATATATATATATATATATATATGTGTGTGTGTGTGTGTGTGTGTGTTATATACTATATTATATATATATATATATATTATAATATATTATATATGTGTGTGTGTGTGTGTGTGTGTATGTATGTATATGTATATATTTCAATTAGTGAATCTAAGGGCAGAACTTGAATTGAAGAAAGTCCATAACAGCTTCTATCTCCCTTGATAGCTGAGTGGATAAAGTCACTATCAAACATGTATCGACCCAAAGAGACTTAGGTTCAAATTCTGATGATTGTGGGGTAGATGAACTGAACATTCCCCAGATACCAACGAATCCTACCTTCCCTGTCTTTCCTTGCGACGTCAGCTCCAGCCATTGGGTCAGCTTCTCGACGGCATATCGATTGTCTCTGCTGACTGCCTCATGCAAAGGCCCCCAAGCTGTAAAGTTTTACGTCATTAAAAGAATTAATTGTCCTTTTCTTTACATTGATGCTGAATGGTGAATAAGATTAATTTGATTGGTCATTTGTTTATGAACACACAAAACTACATGCTCTGTGTTCAGGTCTGGTTTGCAGCCACTTTTAAAAATCTAAAAATCTTTTGTGGGAACTAGAGATTCCTCGCGCCATGATAAATAACATCTAGGTAATTCAAGGTGGTGATAACAAAACGTAGTAGTTCAAGATAGGGATGAATAAAATCTAAGTAGCTCCAGTCTACACTAGTCTGAAAAGCAAGATTAGTGCAAATTTGGACAAGAAATAGTGCTCTCTGCAGCCAATGGTAGTACAGCCTCTAGTTTTAGCATTTAGAAATAGTGCATGTCTACTAAAGTCTGTGCGGATTAGAACCATGACTTGTAAAACATTGTATGTTACTATTACTAAAGTGATGCTGAACAGTGAATAACAATTTACCTGGCGCATCTGGGAGCTCCAGATCCGCTTTAGCTTCAATTAACTGGTCAATGAGGCTAAAGAACCTTGGACTCTTGTAATTTCTTATGATGAGCTGAAGAAGGGCAGTCTTTCCTGGAAATATGGAAAAACGATTTTAAGTAATTGCAGTGAAAAGATATGATTATCATTACTGTTCAGGATAGAAAGCCCTATTCACAGAGGGCAAAACCTCCATGAGCCACTGACTTGAAGTTCAGCTTTCTCAGAGTAGTTACAGAGGATAATAGGAAATTCTGAAAGAAGTGGTCCTTTAATAGAAAAGGGAAAAAGATAAAGCATTATATTAATAAGTGGTTAAAATATAAATAAAATAGTAACATACAAGGTGAATTGTTTTAGGGTAGCAATGCATTGCATCTTCGATTGGACTTTTGAGGTCCGAATGAAACAGCTTCCTCAGGGAGAGAGACTGTTTAATTAAACACTCCAACGGCGATAGGACTAAAAGACTTCTAGAACTGAGAAGTTCGAGTAAAGGGTGACACTGACACTGATCGCAGACTTCAAGTTTCATATCAATGGGAAACAAACGAGGCAGTAGAAAAAAAAAAAAGTTAACTACTTTGTGGCGGCTTTCCCATGTGGAGAGAATGAAGAATAATAGGTTGGTGGAAATAAAGTATAATTCAGAACTGTTGGGAGGAAGGAGATGATGGAGACCACTATATCTAAGTATAGCGAAAGTGCCAACATACGAGACACAGATAAGTGGTTCAAATTTGGCTCAATAGTTAAAAGCTTGAGCTTTCAGTAAAGATTATCATTAAAATGCTATTCCATATATAAATATCATTTTTTTTTACTTATTCTTAATAGTGAAAAGACAAACGGATCTTATTACCACCAAGCACAGCTGGGAAGACTCCTTACCTTCATAATCCTGGGCATTGACGTCGGCACCAGCTTCTATCAGGAGATCGATTGTGTTCTCTGCCCCGGAAGCTGCTGCTATGAGGGGTGTTCTTCCTAAATGAACAAACAAATAAATAAAAAAAATGTTGGAATTTAGTTTGTCTCTTCAGTATTTGCGCTCTGAAACATTTCTTTTTGTTTCAAAATGAGAGACACAAAGTCTAATTTTTCAGGAGATTCACCAAACTCTGAAAAATTTATCTATGATTTATCTATGATCTCATTTATGTTTTTTTATCTTATATATATATGTATATTAATTAATTTTTCCTTAACTGATTTGCTACCTAGTCTGTTGCTGCCATACAGCTAGTAACAGCTATTCAGCTATTACAGAACTTTAGATTTTCCTTAACAGAAATGAACTAAAACAAGTTTCTATCAGTGAATTTTATCATTAAACTAAACAAACAATAAAGCAGTTTCTAAAACTATGAAGCATTGGGTATACGACCCAGGCGATGAAATGGAATCAGGGTAAAATGGTACTTTGTCTGTGCAGCCAAGCCAAGATAACAAAGCTTGCTGAACAATACTTGAAACATGAATCCGCTTCTGATATTCCTTTGAAAGAATCTCTCATTACCGGTTTTGCAAGGTTGTGGATAATGCAAATAATAATAATCAATATTACCATTGCTATCTTGACGTTCGAGATCAGGTTTCTTAGCTAATATTGCCTTCGTCAGGTACCTCCGTCCAGACATAGCTGCATGGTGGAGTGGACTCAACACTGAATAACATGAAGAAGAAAAGGGTAAATGACATCATTCAACACCAGAAGCACAGATAAATGAAGGCACCCCAGTTGACAAAGGGAAGTGTTATCAAAGAATGTCAGCTGAAGTTACTTAAAACTGCTGAGGGCAACTTCATGCATTTTTATCCAGACATTTCAATTGAAAGAATGAATGAAAGGAGACACTATGAAATTGAGGCCATAAAGCAAAGCGCTAAGGCACTTTCAGTCATTCAGCTCATAAGGACATTGAAAAGAGGGAGTTGGAGTGGTTGGCCAGCAAGATGAAGAGATCCAGAAAATGAACGGGATGCAGTAGAAGGCTCTAGGGATGAAACTGCGAGAAAATGCCAAAGTACCATTGGAAGGTAACAGTTGGAGAGGCTAGACAGCAGCAAGCTAGAGGACAGGAAACGGGAATAGATGTAAAGTCAAAGGCTTAAAGTGTGTGAGCTAGGGACTGGATGGACACTATTAACCTTTTACTAACCCTGCAGTGTACCATGTGAGGTACACTTACAGTACTAACACCCCGTGGCGTCTAATGAATGCTTATTAAAGTAGGTCTATACTGACATAAAAAATACATTTTGGCTGTTAAAATTCAACACTGGCCTAATCCAGATTGCAAATATTTTTCATCTAATAAGACCCCAAATCCCTCTCATTATTACATCCATTGAGAAATGCTAGTGGTCCCAAGGCAATCATTTATGAAGGAAAGGTCGGAGATGAAGTTCAGGGCGGTTCTGTGTCACACTTACACGGAGCCTCTGGAAGTGAGACGTTAGCATTGGCCTCCAGAAGAAGATCCACTACTCGTTCATAGTCACCATCACTCCCTTGGGCGTTATTCAAGGCTTTAATCAGTGCAGTATCCCCTGTGAAAGATCAAATGTGATAATGACAAAACAGGTTTCAGGAAAAAGGAAAACTATCAGGAAAACGAACAGATCAGAGAAAGAAGTGATAGGCAAAAGGTTACTGAGCAAAGATGCAATCGCTGATTTAGATTCCTGGGTTAAATATTCTTGTCAAGATTCCACAGCAGCAAAGCCAAATTAAAAAAGAAAGAGAGATTTCATTAACTGTTCAATCACAAACAAATTTCCAGAAGTTACTACACTAAATAGACTAATGACTTGTGAATTTCGGTGTACAAGGATCAAAGCCTGAGGTAGTCAGGAATGTAATGTTTGTTTATTAGCAAAGAAGTATGTAAAGATCAATCTAATTTACCAATTGTGTTTTTAATAGCCACAGCAAATGAAAGCTTTTATTGCCCTTTCCACAGATAGTCTCAGAAGAGGTTCGAGAGGAATTAATTTAAGTCTTACTCTTTCCTAGGTTTGGTATAGGCTGCAATCTAATGGCCACAAATGTATATTTGGATGAGTATTCATTTACGTTATTTTACTGTAAAAAAAATACATGTCACGACACTGAATATGTGGTCAAATGCAGTTTCAGAGGGCAGAAACAAAACAAACCGGATGTACATATTTGAATGATACAAAGAGGGTTGTCACGAGTTAGTGTTAGATATTTTTGTCCTTAATGAAATCATTGATTTATGGTGTCCTGAATTTTCGCAAATTGTTCCCCTGAGTCACTGTCTACTTCTTGCGCGTTGACGTCAGCGCCTTGCTTCAGCAGTTCTTCGACCACCTGGTATCGTCCTTTGCGTGCAGCCTCCATTAGAATTGTCGTTTGCTCTGCAAACAGTTAAAACGAAAGAATGATCTCATGTTTTCTACAATGACTTTAGGTAAAGTCGAGCTAGAACAGTGGCTGACTTTTCTTTATTCGGTAGATGTGTGCAGGATTCTACTATGATGACCATATACATTATTTTCAAAGCTATGGAAGGACAGGGAAGGAAAAACTCTCTTAATCTGAATTTGGAGATATTTCTCGGTCAAATGCATTCACTGGTGAGCTGAAGAGGCGCCTCCTATGCGTCCTAATATGAATCAAGGAAGAGCCACTCTCCTTCTACATCTAATTCTGACGATGCATCCACACTACAGTGAAAACGTGTCATAAACAGTCGACGGAAACTTACCGCAAACATATCACACACGACAACTAGTCAGCAACAGTGAGTGAAGAACGAATCTTTGGCAAATGCCAGATAATCGTATGAGACACAGGGTAGGACAAAATCAAGTCACTGGCATTTACTTAGTTTGTTTGTGCTGTATGCTTGCGTGATGAGACTCCAACGTGGGATTACGACATGTTTTGCTGCAGTTTGGTCGCGCCCTGAGATATTCTAAGTTTCCCAAATAATGAAAAAAAAAAAACAAACAAACCTCCCGGGGAGACGTAGTTGGCGTAAAGCGACCCATTGGCTCTGATCGCTTCAAGGACGAGGTGGATTTTCCTGTTAACCTGGATATAAGCGACTACGACGGTAGCTGAAATGTTTTGAAGGTTAGCAATAATAATATGCAACCTACTGTAAAAACATGAACAAGAATCAAATTTGTAATGATTATGCAATAAGTACGTTATGTACGAACAAACATGAAGCTGACCAAGGTTAGTGATGTATGTCCTCTGAAATGAAATGTGAATTAGCAGGATATATATATATATATATATATATATATTATATATATATATATCTATAATATATATATATGTAATAACCAGGAGCTACTTTGGCACTTCGACACAATATATATATATAATATATATATATATATTATATATATATATATATATATATATATATTGTGTCGAAGTGCCAAGTACCTGGTTATTACACTTACCTATCAAGAGAAAAAGTTACCTCACAACAGCCAGACACCTGAACCTTCATCACAAATTCAAAAGTTACAAGTGAAATTCACAATCTCAGGGAAATTTGCTATTACTTGAAAACAAAAACTTTAATTAATTCTTGAATTAATCATTAAACAAAATTCCATCAAAGTTACTTTATAAGGAAAATTAATTAATCAAAATTCTAAATAATTCAAGTAAAATTCAAATTATTAAGCAAAAATTAACATTTGATAAGAAATCTAATTAAATGCAAAGTAATTCATGAGTGTTAGATTAAAACACTCAAACAGTAAGAAACACTAAAATTAACATAACAAAGAGTAAATGCACACACAGAAAAATATGGAAAAGCATTAAAAGCAATACAGTAAAAAAATTAAACATAAAATGGACATGTCAAAAGAACAAAATTTTAAAAAATATACAAAAAGTAAATTTTATCTGACCGCTGTAAATAAAATTTATTAAGTGCACTTAAAACTTGTAAAACACAATACCTTTTACCAACTGCAGTTTCACTCAAAAAGGCCTGTTGTATCTTCAATTAACATTTATATGGCACCATGCAAAAATAATAATACTGTCTGTTCAGATTCCACAAACAACTATTACATTACTAAGAAATTAAACCAAATGAGTGACCAACATAATTTACGTTATGGTAGGAAACCAACGTTTTGTGTGTGTGTGTGTGTGTGTGAGAGAGAGAGAGACCCATCGTATAATGAATGTGCTCCTTAGGCGCTCAAATATGGGCAAATGGGGTTGAATGGGCCCCTCGTCCAGATGGTTTGGTGTATGCATTCAAGACGATATCATCTACATTTCCGCAACATCATGGAATTTTCCATTCCACAACTAACACTTACGATTCAATGAGTTTTTTTTTAGAAAAATTGAAAGATATAAAAGTTAATTTAGCAGTGATATTATATAAATTTTCATGATAAAAATTATTATTTGGATACTTACTTACTGCTAAAGTTAGCTCATATCTCCATGCCAATATGCGAGTCGGTATTCAAAAAGAAGAAAAAAGATCGCTTGGCTGACCCGGAATACTGTCTAGTTCACCTGTTCTCCACCAGGTGTGTTCGAGTTCGAATGTTTTAGCTCTAGTCAGAATTCTCCTTGAAAGCCCACTAAATGTGGGGAGGCTGGGTGGGGTCTACTTTAACAGTAGGTATCCCAATAATAAATTTTATCATGAAAATTTATATTATTTGAGATGAATCTTACCTACTGTGAAAGTTAGCTGATTCCCACATTGAGATAAAGGATGGTGGGTAGTGCAGCTAGACAAATTCCACTCAGCCTAGCGAGCTAAGAGCTTCTTGTATGAAACCCAGAACATTCTTACCTGATCAGGAATTCTTCCTGGATAATACTGCCGCCAGAATGTGGATTCCATTCAGGGTGCAAGGCTCTCAAGCGTGTAAAGTCAAGAGCAGCCTCACAGAGAAAACCACTTCATTTTCAGTCAGAATGAATAGAAGTGGCTTGGTGGGACCCCTGCGCCTGGGTCCGAAAGCCCCCAAAAATGACAGTCAAATACAGAATAAATACCTATGATGCAAAGGTATGCTCCTGTACAACAAACGTTCCTTCATGCTCCCCAAACAATCAATACCCAGGATTAAAGTAAAGAGCCTAAAAGACTGCTCTGTCTTTTGTTTCAGGAAAAGACTTTACCCATTATTACTAGAGGGCCAAGGGCTTTACAGTTTTCAAACGCAATTTCAACATCTTTAATTAAGATAGTGGGCAGCAAAAATCGAATTACAATTCCGTTGCGCTGCATTAATTACATCCTCAAGAGACAAATTCTTTAAAAAACTAAAAGAAGTAGCAACTGCTCTTACACTATTTATATTTACCTTCAATAAAGGTAAGATATCTGGATTTAGTTTTTCATATGCTAGTCTTATTAAATGCTTAACAAAAATAGACATAGCATTCTTAGATAAAGGAGTGTTTGGTTTTCTAACACTACAAAATAAATTACTAACTCTGCCCCTCACAGGCTTTAATCTATCTAAATAAATCTTAATAGCTCTAACCGGAGAGATGAAGGACTCTTCTTCATTCCCCACAAAGAGATTAAATTTGGAATTCTTACTGTTCTAGGTAGAAGTTTGGCCTTGACATCATTCTTTGCCCTGAACAAAGGCACAAATGATAAAACAGCATCTTCTTTACAAAAGCCTACCTTATTGGAGAATGCTTGGTACTCGTTTACTCTTTTCACTGTCACTAGCACTACCAAAAAGAGCATCTTCATGGTTAGAAACTTCAAAGTAGCAGATTCCAAAGGCTCAAACGGCTATGCAGATAAGAATTTTAGAACTACATCCAAGTTCCATGAAAAAGATTGATGCTGAACTTTAGGGACTTGAATTGTAAACAATCTCAATGTCTACTAAAGATCTAGATTGCTAGAAATATCTAATTGTGAGTTACGTAGCACTGAGGAATGCATGGATCTATATCCTCAAATAGCAGCTACAGAAAGATTCTTACTATATCTAAGATATTGAAAGAACTTGATTATGTTGTTTACAGAGGTACGGGTGTTGGAAATCCCTCTAGAACGACACCAGGAGCAGTACACAACCCATTGCCTCTGATACAAGGCCAAGGTTGTTGTTCAGCTTGATTTAAGGATAGACTTCCAAGATACTTTAGAAAACCCTCTCGCTCAGAGGAGATGGTCGAGAGTCTCCAAGTGGTTAAGTGTAGCATGCACAGGCTTTGGTGGAACCGCCTGGAATTCGGTTGTCTGGGTAGATCTTTCCTTAAAGGAAGAATGCGAGGGAGATCCACTGAAAGTGCTAGAGGGTCCAGAAACCATTCTCTCTGAGGCCACCACGGAGCTACTAGTGTCATTCAGCAATGGTTCGATTCTTGAAACTTGTTCAGCACTTTCCTTAGTGTTACAAATGGAAGAAAAGCATACATATCTAGGTTGGATCAGTCTTGAAGAAATGCGTCTACTGCCCAAGCCTGAGGGTCCTGGCATGGAAGCAATACACTGGGAGTTTCTCGTTCATTGCTGTTGCAAATAAATCCACATTTGGAGCTCCCCTTAGACTCCACAGCAACTGGCAGACTTGTGGATGTAAAGACCATTGCGTGAGTAGGACTTGTCCCTTCCTGCTCAATTGATCTGCCAAAACATTGTTTTCCCATGGGATGAACTGTAGAACCAAAACTATGTTCCTGGCCTCTGCCCAAAGAAACAACTTCTCCTCTATCAGGAAAACTAACTTCAATCTTGTGCCGCTCTGGTTTCTGATGTACGCCAAAAAAAGTGGTATTACCTTTCCTCTGGCTATGTGTTCACACTGAAGGAGGGACTTCCATACTGTCAATAGTTCTAGATTGTTTATGTGCAACTCCCTCTCTTACGGTGACCATACCCCAGACATCTGATGGCTTCCCAGGCATGCTCCCCAGCCTCTCATTGAAGTGTCTGAAAACAAGGTTAAGTCTGGGCTCATTACTCTTAGGGATGACCCTGTTCCCAGTCTCTGATGATCCTTCCACCAAAATTAAATAGGAGACTGACAGGGACTTCCTGTCCCAAGATCCTCTCAAGTAGAGTTGAATTGGTTGCATCCTGAGCCTTGCTAAACTGACAAATCTTTCCAGAGATGCAATGTGTCCCAGCCACTGTCTTGCTGGAAGCTTCCTTAAGGGCTGAAATTTTCATAGAAACGATAAAAAATGTTCTATCTGTTTCTCCCAAGGAAAAGCCTGACAACTGCTAGTGTCTCTCCTCAGCCCTAGATAGAGAATGGTTTGAGTTGGAATCAGAGCAAACTTCTGAAAATTTATCAATATGCCCAGTGATTGAGCTAGGCAAAGTAACAGATTCTTGGCCCTTAGAATTCCCTTGAAAGAGTTGGCTTACATTAGCCAACCATCTAAATAGAGCAGAATTCTCACTCCTAACAGGACACCATCCCCCTACTGGTGCTAAATTCCTCGTGAATACCTGAGGTGCTGTACCTACACAGGCCGAATCCAGCTGTTCTTCTGTACTGGGGTTAGGCAAATGAATGTGAAGAGTCTCGTCACATCCAGTACTGGACACCACCCTGCAGACGCCTTGGGCACCAGAAAAAGACGGTTGTAAAACCCTAGCGAGTTTTCTGACAAGTATCTCGATATGCTTTTCCTGAACTGAAAGGGGAGCGCAAGTCTGAGCTAAAGAGGAAATGTCAGTACTATCTTTATTAGTATTAGGCCTAGCACAGGAAAAACTATAGGTTGAGTAGTGATATCTGCAGATGAAGGGTCACCAGGAAGGGGAGAAAAGGTAGCTTTATGCCTTGACCTAATCAATTGCTTCTGCAGTCTATCTGCTTCCCTTCTTTTCCTATATCTGATACTTTTCAGCATAAGTTGTTCGTTAGGTCAATCTTTGCATTCCTCACACCTAATCTCTAGATCACACTCTGTACCCCTGCAGCTGGTACAAACATTATGTTGATCTACCTCAAATTTAGGTATCTCGGTTACACAATAATCATTCCTACATAATCTAATGTTAGTTGATTTGTGTCCAGTGGAAGACATCCTGGGAAGGTTAAAATTAGAGTACCGTGACAGGAGAAAACAGCCAAAATTCACAAAATACCAACAATCGCTTACACCTAATGGGGGCAAGGAGAATTCTGACTAGAGCTAAAACATTCAAACACACCTGGTGGAGAACAGGTGAACTAGAGTCTTCATGGTCAGTAAAGTGATTTTTTTCCTTTTGTTTGAATGCCGACTCGCTTATCAGTGTGGAGATATGAGCTAACTTTAACAGTAGGTAAGATTCATCTCAAATAAAACATTTTTATAACAAAAGAATCTCCAGTTATCAAAATAAAACGAAATGATACCGTGGTATGGAAAATTCCCGAATAATCTGATGCAATAAGGCGTAATTCTTACATGATAGCATACGTGAAATCAACCGCCCAGTTTCGTTCCAAACATGATCATTAGACCGATAAAAACTACGCTGGTTCATCTGTTTTTCAAGGGGTGAGTAACAGGTGAACAGAGCATCCTTTCTCCTTCGTATCCTATGCTACCTTCTCTCTCTCTGCTTCACGTTATGTTCCTTCTCATCTTGTTAAGCTAACTTTAATACAGGAATCTGAACATAAAACATACATAATGTAACATTACACACAATTACTGAGGGGAATATATCGCATTACGAAAACCACAGCATAAGAATATATATATATATATATATATATATATATAATATATATATATATATATATATATATATATATCAAATGTCCTTTAATACCTAATTCTCTCTACCTCGGAATTAGTATATTTTCATTTATTTGCTTGGTTTTATGTACACCCCTCCAAGGAATGATTCCCTCTCTGGCAGGCCCTTGTACATTTTCTAAATAAGTATCTTCTTGTACTTTTTTTTTAGTGTTTTCTCATCAGTATCGTAGCTCCTGCAGAATAGGAGAGTCTTTAGTTCTTTTTTAAATTTGTTTTCTCCTTGCATGATCTTCACTTCAGGCGGTATTTTTTTGTATAGTATTGGTGCACAATTTTCAAAAGCTCTCTCGCCTGACTTACAATTTGTTCTAGGTTCAAATAGCCTATATGCTTCACTTGCATGTCTGATCACAATATTCATTCCAAGTCTACAGAAACTTAAGCAGTTCCTTAGATATGTTGGCTCCCCATATTTTAGTGCTT
>NC_061098.1:62511125-62526125 GCF_015104395.2 Macrobrachium nipponense | reverse complement strand
ATATATATATATATATATATATATATATATATATATATATGACTGGTAAAAATGTTCTGTTACAATAGAATTCCATCTGATAAAAGGACCCCATAAAAATACTGTATTTCAGAGACTGCTGTCTCTCTCTTCAGGTAAGTAATGAATGAGAAAAGTCACATAAAAGGTGGTATTTATACCAAGAGATTCATCCACAGGTAGCACGTTTTTCTAAGTCACCCCCACTGATAATTCTTCTTTAATCTTTTTAAGCATTGATGGAAGGAAGATTTTATCCATGATATCTGAATCCCAGGTGTCATTTGAGATGTTCATTGCCAGTTTTTGTGTAATCAAGGCTGCCTCTATCATTTGGCTTTAGTACCGACATCTGCTGCTACAAATTATACGTGACAAATTCCAGTTTATTGTGTTGTTATGGTTATTATATGGTTAAAAAAAGCTGAGCTCTGTTGTCCATACCTAACTGACTGTGCGTTGTATTAATCTCTGGAGATGCGATTTTCCTGCAAAACCGATGTAAGAATGGTCACAATCCAGAACACAGAATAAACAGGAATTTGTCATGTATAATTTATAGCAGCAAATGTCGGTACAAAAGCCAAATAATAGAGACAGTTTTGAATAAACAAAGATAGGTAATGAACATCTCAAAGGGCGCCTGGGAGTCAGATATCATTGATAAAATCTTCCTTCAATCAACGCTTAAAAAGATTAAAGAAGAATTATCAGTGGGGGTGACTTAGAAAAATGTGCTACCTGTGGATGGATCTCTTGGTATAAATACCGCCTTTATATGTAACTTTTCTCATTCATTACTTACCTGAAGAGAGAGACAGCAGTCTCTGAAATATAGTACTTACTTTCCATATTTTGGTGTTTTTATGTGCTCCTTTTATTATATATATTCATATATATATTATATATATATATATATATATATATATATATATATATATATATATATATATATATATATATATATATCAGTTGCACTGATAACACTTGGACATTCGTTCAACCATCACGGTCCTATTACTTTTTAAATTAATTTAAGAAAATATCATAAATATAATTATTAAAATAAAGTAAATAAGACCCACATACCCATATGAGTACACATGATAAAAGTAATGGGTATCCAGATCACCACAAGAGAGTTCTGAATTTCTGCAATTAAGCACACAACGTTTATTATTATTATTATTCAGAAGGAAATAGGAAATACAAAAGGGATCACATATTAAAAAAGACAAAAGAAATTAACAAATTAATGAATAAATGCATAAAAGTTTGAGTAAATTATTGAAATAAAGGGTTAAGCACCAATGTGTACTACTACTAACCAGCTTGGGTTTAAGTTTCACTTAAAAAGATGAATTTCTTCGTTTGTTCCACCCCTGGATTTCTAGGCTTCCGGTAGAAAGCTTATTTAAAAGTGTAATGTATGTGCTACCATGAAATGGAAGCCTTTTTATAGCTCGATAAACCTCGAAGACAAAACGAAGTGTCATACGACTACAAAGACTAACACTTCCTTTCCGCTTACGTTTAGTTTTCGCAAAGCTGGCCAGTATAGGTACTACTTGGTGGACATAAAAATGCCTAGCCACTAGTGATCGCCAGCTCTCTCTTATGAATGTAAGCCCACACCCAAAGAATAATGCGGTGAGGCACTCTTCCACAAGTGTACTACTTATTGTGTACAGGTGCTGTTGTTCTTGGTCAGGAGAATGTCATATGGTTATAGAGGTTGGGGAAGTACTGTTTTGCCAAATGTCAAAATGCCATACACATACACACACACACACACGCTGATATACGAGTACATTGTTTTTTTTAAGCGGGTATGTGTAAATATATTCATACACACTCACAATATATATATAGTTAGCTGTCAGGCAAAGAATAGGGTGTGTGGATTAAATATTTATGAATGTGTTGTTAGAAGTTAAAGATTAGAGGAGAAAGCAGTGTATGGCTTAAGTGAATTTAGAAAAATTTTATGTTAGAATAAACAGAGACGTATTGTGGAGTATGTCGAAGATGTATCAAGTAAAAAAAAAAAGTTTTTCTGAGAATAATTAAATTAAAAGTTTTGAGACGGACATAGAAACGTGTGTTCGAATGGTTAGCCAGAGGAGTGACTGGTTTGATGCAAATGTGGAACTGAGACAAAAGAGTGATAACTTCAACTCTGTGCAATATCTCCATCTTCATGATATTGGAAACTACCTAACCATGTCTGTACAGGGAGAGGAAAATATCCTTATCAATCCTAGGTCTAAACAGGACATGAAATAGGTCAAAGACTCTGAGAAACAAGGAAGACTCCAAAGGCTGCCAGTCTCAGTGAGGAACAAAGCCACGGAGTAGAGTGATCCCAGGATAACCAATTTTAGAGATGTGTTAAGAAGTAGCCTCGTGGGCTGAATTCAAATGAATTACAAAGATACCTGGCTCGATCAGTGAACACAAAATGTAAGCATTTCTATAAGGATAATAATTATTCTCAGCCGGAATAAGTACGCAACCTTTGCACTGAAACTCGCTGGTCCCAGGGGTCAAATCATATTGACCTTTACGAGAAATATGTCATGCCATATGCTAGTGGCCGCCAGCACTAATAACCCCATATACCACTTGCAGAGACATCCAGCTTAGATTATAGGACATACTTCGTTCTTACTTTCGTCTGAAGGTTTCATTTTTCTGGTAAAATAAATGAGACGGGAAGGAGTGTTTACAAAACAGTTCACAAGATTTTAGATGTAAACAAACCTTGGGCTGGGTGTCGAAATTCTGCAGAAGTGATTTGGGTTTGTGTTCGTACTACATTCTTTGGGAAAATGTCACTTTCCTCTACTGCAATATACTACAAACTTGATGAATTTTCTTTCCTCATATAGAGAAATTCATCTTCCCGCGCCGTCACAGAAACAGATGAATGAATTTTACTTAGATTTAGCATCAAGCTATAAACAGTATTTTCATTCATCCATAAAGCTAAAATTCGGATTTCAGCCACTTCTCTATCAAAGATAATAACTTAGTTTTTATCTTTGATATGTAATTTATTTAGTCTAAATGAAAGGTAATATTTTTAGCCTAAATTAAAGGTAATTCCTTCAGTCTAAATGAAAGGTAATTCTTTTAGTTTAGATGAAAGGCAATCCATTTAATCTAAATGGAAAGTAATTCTTATAATCTAAATTCAAGGTAATCCTTTCAGTTTTGAGACAGGGAAATCCTTTTAAACTAAATGAAAGGTAATCTTCATCCCAAAAGTAAAGTAATCCTCTAAGACTAAGTAGATATGAAAATTAATCGTTTGGCCTAAATGATAAATTCTTTTAGTGTACATGAAAAGTAAATCTCTAAGTCTAAATGGAAGGAAATCCATTAAGTCTAAACAAAATGTAATCCTTTTAGTCTAAATGAAAAGTAATTGTTTTTCTCGATGTTTTGGCGCCAAATAAGAAAGCGGAACAGTCGTCTGACATTACTATTCCTCTGGATGCCACATTATTGCTGATATATTCTGAGGATAGGTCAAAGGTTCCTCTGAGGATAGGTCAAAGGTTCCTCTGAGGATAGGTCAAAGGTTCCTCTGAGGATAGGTCAAAGGTTCCAGAACCTGAGCATATGTGACTTGCTTCCGTCATGAGTCAAGGATAAATATTTCTGGTTAATAAATATACCTACATACATACATATTTACATACATACATGCACACACACACTCACACACACACACCTTCGAAAACTTGTACGTTGTAAATTAAAGAATCAGGAATTTGAACCAGCCCATCTCATTGAAGCCCAAATTTAGACATATGAATGTATATACAATGAAGATGTGTGGCTATTTTTTCGTTATAGTATGCATAAATATATAAATGTGTGTGTGCGTGTGAATACATATGTGTGCTGAAACGGAAATGGACAGTAAAGGGTTTGGAAGGTGTAACAGGAGGATACAATCGCAGTTGCACCATGAATCAATTGTTAAGGAGGGGGAAAAGTAAGGTGGAAGAAAGAGAGCATAAGGGTGTGCAGTAAGAAAAACAAAAAACAAAGGGGTTGCAGCTAGGGGCCGAAGGCACGCTGCAAAGAACCTTAAGTAATACTACAGTTGACCACATGAGGTGCACTGATGACACTAACACCCTACAGGGTATATATATATATATATATATATATATATATATATATATATATGATATATATATATTATATATATATATATGTAGTATGTGTGTGTGTGTGTGTGTGTGTGTGTGTGTGTGTGTGTGTAAGTGTATGTGTAAATAAATTTTTCTGTTATAACAGGATACGTTTCAAGTATAAAAGGCCCATTAAAACACTCTGGTTTAAAGCCAAGTACTATATTTCGGTGGACTAACTCCCACCCTTATCAAGTAGTGAATGACAGAAGAAGTTACATTTACGAAATATGTAAAGGGAGATATGCCCTTAGGTGATGCCTGTGGCCACGCTAAGCTGACGTTGGTTCTGTCAATTGTCTTGATCCGCTAAATCGTTGCCTGAAGGAAGATATTGTCTATATGGTCAGAGTCCCGGGCTCCATTGGAAAGTTTGATTCTATTATGTTGTTGTTTTATCGGTGACCATTCTACCATCTGACATTTATATCGACAGCTGCTTTTGTATAATATTCAGGATGAATTCCAATCCATGTGGTGGTTCGTATTATTTATATGGTGGAAAATTGCCAATATGGGTAGCATAGTTCAGCAATTTTCCATCATATAATTAATACGAGCCATACCATGGATTGGAACTCATCCTTTTATACAAAAGCAGCTGTCGATACAAATGTCATATGGTAAAATCTTCACTGATACGACAACAACTTAATAGGATCAATCTTTCCAATGGATTGGGGCTCTGACCATATAGACAATATCTTCCTTCAGGCAACAATGAAGCGGATTAACACAATCAACAGAACCAACATCTGCTTAGCAGTGACCCCAGGCATCACTTAAAGGCATATCTTCCACTATATATTTCGCTAATGTAACCTTTTTTGTCATTCACTACTTGATAAGGGTGGGATCAGTTCAATGAAATAGTCCTTAGCTTTAAACTAGAGTGTTTTAATGGGCCTTTTATACTTTATATATATATATATATATATATATATATATATATATATATATATATATATATATATATATATATAAATATATTATAATATAATATAAAATAGCCACACTACTTCACTGTGGATATTTATATTAGGTATTCGTATTAACCTTCATTGGTTTAAATTTCAGATTCTTCTATTTACAACGTGCAAGTTTTCGAAGGTATACAATCTTCTGTGTGTGTGTATGTATGTATATATATGTGTGTGTGTGTTTGTACGTAACGCTAGAGAGAATAAAGGACATTCATCCTTGGCACATCACGAAAAGAGTAAACAGCTGTGCCTATTTTTCACATATGACCTTTGTCTACAAATATAACCATCTACGAGTAAATGGCAATTTGTATACAATAGCAATGTTACATTATGCACTAGGTAGGTACTCTACTGACTTACCCTGAATAAGTCCTAAGCTTCCACATATATTTAACACTGAATTCGCATTACCATTGGATAATTTAAACCGTAGTTGGGTTAAAATAAGTGCATACCCCCAACAAGGGTTCGAACTTGAGCATTTAGTTTATATACAAGCGAAGGAAATAGCCAAAATGAGCTGTGAGTAGGTTATACTGACATGAGCCTATCGACTTCCGAAGCTGTGCCATAGTAGAATATATAGATAAATAGATATTAGAGGAGGTTGAATTAAAAGTTTTCTATCTCTTTTAGAGGCGTTTTGATTATATATATATATGTATATATATATATATATATATATATATATAAATATTCATATATATTATAGCATATATATATATATATATATATCATATATATATCATATATATATATATATATATATATATATATATATATATATATATATATATATATATATATATATATAGCATATATATATATATATATATATATATATATACTATATATCATATATATATATATATATATATATATATATATAATATATATATATATATATATATATATATATAGCATATATATATATATATATATATATATATATATATATATATATATATAATCAAAACACCTCTAAAAGAGATAGAAAACTTTTTAATTCAACCTCCTCTAATGTCTATTTATCTATATATTCTACTATGGCACAGCTTCGGAAGTCGATAGGCTCATGTCAGTATAACCTACTCACAGCTCATTTTGGCTATTTCCTTCGCTTGTATATAAACTAAATGCTCAAGTTCGAACCCTTGGTGGGGGTATGCACTTATTTTAACCCAACTACGTTTAACTATATATATATATATATATATATATATATATATATATATATATATTATATATAAATATATAGTTGCATTGCCTGTGTTAAAGCAATGTACTAAATTCAAAATTCTGCATTTCCAAAATGATTCCTTGTGTGCAATCTACGCCTTCCTGACTAATAGCACACAGACTATGAACAGAAAAAATGAGTATGGAACCCTTATAGAACACCCAGAATTACTTTCCAAGATATGGACTTAATGTAACACGCATTCTGTTCATATGCACAATAAAAGTAGTAAGTGGCACACTCCAAACAAACGTGAGCGTCAATGGCAATCAGGAATATGGCACCCCAATAATGGTACTGGCAGTTTGACGCACTGTTGTGATTGGTAAGATTTCATTGTAAATCAAAACTTTCACTCTTCTTCCCAGCTGGTTCCAATTTTTATATGGGGTCGCCATTTCGGATGAGCCGTTTCCATCTATTTCTATCCTGTGCTTCTGCCTCATCAATTTCCTTCTCATGTAAGTCTCCTCTCACACAGTCCATCCATCTTTTTCTTGGTCCCCCTTTTCTTCTTCTTCCTTGTACCTCCATCCCTATAATATGTCTCCCAGCGTGGTTCTCATCTCTCCTCAACAGGTGTCCATACCATCTCAGCCTCCCCTCCTGCACTTTCTTTGATACTTCCACCTTAGTCGACCCCTTAAGTAGACATTTCTGATCCTATCCTCTCTTGTCACCCCAGACATCCACCTAAGCATTCTCATTTCTGCCATACCCATCTTCTTCTGCTCTGTCTTTCTCATGCTTGCTGTTTGCGTACCATACAGCATTGCTGTTCTTACCACCGTCTTGTGAAATTTTCCTTTTTACCTCAGTGGTACTCTTTTGTCACAAAGAACTCCAGAGGCAGTTCTCTAGTTGTTCCAGCATGCCTGTACACGATGTTTTATTCTTCCATACTTCCTCCAGCGTTAACAAAGGATCTCAAATACTTAAACTTATCAACTCTCTTTATTTTTTCTCCACCACTGAATACTTTCTCTATCATCCCCCTCATTGGTGGAACACTTATATTCTGTCTTAGATCTACTTATTCTCATTCTTCTGTCCTCCAGTACTTGTCTCCATCTTTCCAATTTCATTTCCAGATCTTCCCTGCTCTCTGCACACAGAACAATATCATCCACATACAATTTGTTCCATGGTACTGTCTCCCTTACTTCCTCTATTATAACATCCATCACTATGTTAAAGATAAATGGGCTCAGAGCCGACCCCTGGTGTAATCCTACTCTCACCTCAAAACCTTCTGTCTCCCCAACACTGCTCCTCACTCTGGTAAATACATTCCGGTACATCTCTTGTATCAATCGCACGTACTTCTCTGGCACCATCTTCTCCCTCAAACTCCTCCATACCTCTTATCTCAGTACTCGGTCATAAGCCTTTTCAAGGTCAATGAATACCATATGTAGGTCCCTTTGCTTTTCCCCCAATTTCCCCATTAGTTGCCTCAGACAAAATATACCATCTGTTGTTCCCCTTCCCTTCATAAATCCCATCTGCTCTTTAACTATATGTACTTCTCTCAGTTTAGCATCTATCATCCTTTCCAGTATCTTCAAAGTGTGGGATGTCAATTTAATACCCCTATTATTACCACCTTCTTGGACATCGCCTTTCCTTTTAAAAATTGAGATCAATATACTCCCACGCCACTCATTTGGCATCTTTTCCTGCTCAAGGATCTTTATTATAAGATCGTACAGTATATCCACTCCTTCATCTCCTAATGCTTTCCATGCCTCCACAGGAATCATATCTGGTCCGGTTGCCTTCAGTGCATTTAGTACCTCTTGCCTAGAAAACCTCATTACCATACCAATGTCCACTTGCCCATCCTCTCTTATTAGTCTATTATTTTCTTCATTTAACAACTGTTCGAAATATTCTTTCCATCTCTTCACAATGTCTTCCTCCTTTCTAAGTACTACACCATCTTGATCTTTTATTTGTTTGATATGTGTAATATCTTTGGTGCTCTTATTTCTAGCCTTTGATAGCTCGATCATCGTCTTTGCTTTAGCTTGGGCTACAACCTTTTTCACTACCTTGTTTTTCTCTCTGAAACCAATCTCTGTCCACCATTGACTGTGACTCTTCCCATCTTTTCTTTGCCTCCTTCTTATCTTTTACTACTTTCTCAATGTCTTCAACCAACCACCAACTCTCCTTTTCTTCCCATATGATACCAGATGTCTATCCTAGCAGCTCCTTTCCATGTCTTCTCATTACTGCTGCATTTCGTGCCCACCATTCTTGAACATCTTCAATTCCTATATCAATATCCTCCAAAACCATCCTTTTAAACTCTCTATTCTTATCCCCTTCCCTCACTAATTAATACCATTTAATTTTCCTTATCCCTTTAGCTTTGGTTTTTCTTTCCCTTTTTAGTTATAAATCCATACATAGCAGTCTGTGTTGGGGGGCTACATGGTCGCCTGGAATAACTTTGCAGTTCTTGACCTCCACCAGCTTTATCCATTTATACAGGAAGTAGTCTATCTGGGAGCATCTCCCCCAACTCCTATATGTTATTAGGTGTTCCCTTTTCTTCTTAAAGAATGCGTTTACTATTGCCATGTCGAATGACACAGCAAAGTCCACTACACTCTCTCCTGGGTTTCTCTTCCCAATTCCATGGCCCCCATGCACCCGACCAATCGCCTCATTTTCACTTCCGACATGGCCATTCAAATCTGCCCCCACTATCACCCTCTCATGTTCTTCCAGTTCTTGCATTATTCCATCCATGTCTCTCCAGAAATTTCCCTTCTCTTCTTCTATGCAAACAACTTGTGGTACATATGCACTTATAATATTCAGAAACTCTGCTCCATAACATATCTTCAATCTGATGATACAGTCATTCTTTCTATGCATTTCTATCAGTGTACACTGTATTCTTCAGTTCACCAGTCAGTACTATGCCAACTCCATTTCTGCCTTGTTTATTTGCTCCACTAAAATATACTTATATCCATCACCCAACTCTTTAGCTTTATTTCCTTTCCATCGCATTTCTTGCACACAAATAACATCAACTTTCTTTTCTCTCATCAAGTCAGCCAATTCTCTACCGCTCCCAGGCATGGACCCAATATTAAGCTGATATACTCTAAATCCAATGTGAGCTCGCTTCTTTAGCTGCATATTACGTTAAAATAGAGTTAACCATAATTCGATTCAAGTAGCCACGTATAATAATTGAAATTACTATTCATACCTAAATCACTCACTGGGTCTCTTAGGGAGGCAGGAATTCTAGAAATAAGAATTACAGGAGAAAAACAGCTAAAATAGGAATGAGTGCTAGCAACAGATGTGAAGGGTCAACAGAACAAAAGTTTACTTTCAGTTACCTTAAATCCATGGCATAACTGGCATAGAGTTGTAGCAGAGTGTCAGCTGCTTGCAGGGCTTCACCAAAGGAAAAATCAAGAACCAAGCAGGCAGGAAGTTGTCAGGGAGGCTCGCAGGCAGAGTCCAAATGCAAAGTTGTGGTTACTTCAAAGTACTAGCCATTGTCAGCTTCAAACAGTGTTAAAGGAGAGCGGCGGCTGAGTAATCAGGAATGGGCTGCTTCCAGGTAGGTGTACTGCAGCAGGGGCAGTAGGCCTTTTGTTACTGGGCAAGGTCAACATGCTGCATACTACAGGATAGAGTGAAGTGCGAGAGCAAATGCGATTTGATAGGCTTGTCAGACCATATATATACCCGAGTTGGACAACTGGAATCATCCCGTCCAAACTGGATATTGTTATTCTCAAAAAATGAGCGAGTTTCTTGAGGGAGCTATTTGTCTCTGTCTTTTATCTCAGCCGCTAATCTTCTGCAGGAACCTGAAAGAACATTAGAATGCTGGCAGAATGGTGCAAACAGAGGGAGAACAACAGAAAAAAATGTGGGTCAAGAGAGGCGAGGGTCATGAAGGTGTAAGGAGGCGGAGTCAGGCAGCAAAGGGTCCAATGACAGTGGTGTGGGACAGGACCAGTTAAAATGGAGGTGAGGTCAGGTAGATGGTTGGAGCTGAACTAGGGAGACCTCCCGTGAGATATGTGAAATTTAGCGACCTGGCAGGAAGTTCTCGATTTAATGGCTTCTACTAAATTAGTTTGGGGACCATACTACAATGGAAAAAGGGAAGCAGTTCCCTGAAGTGTGGGACCTGGCCTGGGATTTTGACATCGGTCAGTAGCTAACCCTGATGGGTATATATATATTATATATATATATATATATATATATATATATATATATATATATATATATATATATATATATATATATATATATATATAACATATAATATATATATATATATATATATATATATATCTATATATATATATATATATATATATATATGATATATATATATTTACTATATATATATATATATATATATATATATATATATATATATATATATATATATAATTATTGTTCGTGGATCTGAAAAACTGTGGAAGTGACTCTCTGGCACTCCTAAAAGGCCTTGCTAGAGAACAGGAACATAAAAAAATCTACGGCTGAAGGCCGGCATCAGTGGATGGAAAAATTTATCTAAAACTCTAGAGATTTACTTTAACTAAACTATATTTACACTAAATTACGTGAGTAAGCAATCTACACCTTAAGGGTGACAGGGACTTGAATGGGTCCAGAAATTAAATGGAAGGTGGTTGACTGCAGGTCAACCGGGACACATGGCTGGGAAATGATACAGACACAGAAATAAGGTTTGTACACAGCAAGTTGCTGCATAGTCCTGGTGCCACTTCCAAGGGATTCCAAATTTCCACTCACAATTAGGCAACATATTTGCGTCTGCAAAGAGATTGCATTCTAGGGTTATTACTAAGGCGATAGACACGTGGGGAACGTTAAACACGATTCTATCTTGTTATTTCATATCAAAGTCCACTCACAGGGATACAAAAAAGTAAACTGCATTGTTTAATTAACTAAGGGGATATTTAGCATGAAATAACGTTATTTCCCAATGTAGCAGCTGCTAGTCTAGGTAGGAATATCACAATTAGATTTAATATCACTACTAGCATCACAAGGGGAATTATTTACATCATCAATGGTAGTAATTGGGATTGCGATGCTGAGCAACAGTGGGGAAAGCCACCTTGGAAAAATGAAAATGAAATACAGACAAGAGACCGAAATATGGTAACTGACTGCACTCGAAATTACTTCATTACAATACCTGGGCATCTGTGGTCTTGTTTTCTTACAAATTGCTGAGCAGGGAATAGCACTATGGGCCATAAATGAATACAGTCCCCAGAGGGGGAGGGAGAGCAAGGGAGAAAGGAGAAAACACGGCGGCAGCTCAGGATGTCCTAAGAGGGATCATCAGTTGTCTTCTGGCTTTACAACCTCTCTTACAGCTCTCTCTTCCCACATGTGTCCTGCACAAGGTCGTCCACTTTCTCCTTCCACTATAAGCCCCGTCCAAAGTCTGAATCACAGGCCCTGCTGCATTCCTGTGGAGATTAATTTTAAAGACAGCATGCTGGAAAGGACAAGAGATATTCAAAGAGAACGGAAGCTGGTGAAGAGGGGTAACTGAAAAAATGTCTGAATTTCCTTCTAAAATTAGTTATTTTGCCTTTGTTCTGGCTTAAATCCTGAACACCTCCCCATTCTAGAGGACATTCCAACCCTAGATGGGCTGGAATGGCGAAGACAAGCCTGAAACAAGGACAAATGACCTTTTAACAACCATACCTTCCATCCCTTTGAGTGGACTCATCACATAAAATAAAAATATAAAACTCTGTGGATAATAATCTTCACATTTAAATGTGTATTCTACACACAGAGAATTTAAAATTATTTAACTCTTGAACATAGAAAGCACAAAAATAGAAACAGTTATAAAAGGATAAGAAGGAAGTAAAAGAAACATAACTTGGCACTCTCCTCTGGAAGGTGGCACTGTGCCAGGCACTATTGCAGAGAGAAACTATCAACTCTCTTAGGGTTTCCAAAAACCTCAAGGCCCTTTTCCTTTCTTCCTTCGACCTCTCCAAGGTCGGTTTGACAATGCCACCAGGAGGCTTGAGTGACTCAAGTCCGCTGAAGATGCCTGAGGGGCATCGGCTCCGGCTGCTGCAACAACCGGGGACCTGGCACTCGTCCCCATGCCTAATGCTGCTTGGCTCAGTTCCTTGAGTTCCTCGGCCAAATGGGATTCGGCAGAGTCCTTACTCCTGGACTGGTTAGCTGCTGATGAAGGGGAAATGGAGGAGATAACGGTGTTCGTGATGGGCTCAGTAGTAGGGCTGACCAACATTGCACTGCCGTGTACCTTCCAGTGGCACTGACTGTGCAGAAGTAGTTCTTGGAGGACTGTAGGATTGGTCTGGAGCTATGTAAGGGTGGGAACCCTGAGACTGTGAAACATTAGGAGACTTAAAATCTTGTCCTAACAGGATGTCATAACTTCTTGGAATATAGGTAGCTACTTCCAAAGTACATATCTTAGAGTGGTGAGGTCGGGCGACTCTCAACTGGAAGTAGGTAAGAATATTGTAACATAGTTGAGGCTCTCCATTGTAACGAATTGGTGCCTAACAACCCAAGCTCCATAAGGAATTTTATTCTCTCGAATGATGGATTATTTGCACACCAGTGTCATCAAAAGCTCGAACCTGGTGGGTAGGATAGCGACTTCTGTCACTGTCATTGCAATGGCAGTAACTCAATGGCAGTAACTGCATCTTTCTTAGGGCATCACGACCAAGAAGTGGTGTGCCCCTGCACTTTGCCGAGTCGCAGAAACTCTTGCTGAAATCGTGCTTGCGCCTGTTGTTTCGGTTCCAATGGCCGTTATTCTTATTGTGTTTGGGAGTTCCATTCTGAGGTGTAGTGGGAGCTTGCTGAGGAGGATCTGCTTTAAAGAGGCACTGCTCTGTGTTGTGCCCTTGTTTATTGCAATGCCCACACAGGCTTCTGTGGAGGTTATTGGGGCACTGGGTAGACTGAGAGGTGGCAGCAGGAGGGAGAGGGAGAGTGGGGTGAACCTTCTTTTTTAAAGAACTCTGAAGCGGATAGTGGGTGTCATAGGCGTCCACCCATTTACAGCGCTCCAAAATAGTTTTAGGGGCCTTGTCCACCAAGTGGGTGGCAAGATCAGGGAGTGTGTAGAACAAGAAGTCCTCTAGTTGGAAGAGTTCTAAGACCTCCTCAGCAGATGTTGCATTGGGGGCCTTCGTCCACCTCTGGAGTTCTGATGTCTCCTTGGTCACCCAGTCCGTCCAGGTTTGGTTAGCCTCCTTGGGCATCTGCCTCCACTTCTGCCTCCATCGGTCTGGGGTCAGCTCAAAAACCCTAAGGATTGCCTCTCGGACGAGGGCAAGGTCTCGTCGCTCACTGAGAGGAAGGGCCTGGAATGCAGTACTCCCTTTGCCAGCGAGATGGTTGCCAAGGAGGAGGGCCACTTCCTGAGGGGTAGGATTAGAGTTCCCGAACACCTTAACTTACGTATTCAGGCCACCATCTTATTATCAGAATATCAATTTTTTCTTCTATGATTGTATGAGCATTCCGTACTGTCAGTCCCCAATATTTGGATCAAGAAATCGAATAAATGAGAAAAAACAGATTTATGCAATCCTTCACATATATTAGTTACTTACTATAATACACCCCACAAAAAGTTTTATATTGAAAGTTACATGGAGAAAGAACTTCTAAGAACATTCCCAGCTTGCCTTATTTTAGCGGTTTTGAAACTATAAAATCATTGTTAAAATCTTTTAATGTCAACCTTGTTTTTTCCTATAATAACACACTAAAATGAATGCTAATAAAACAATGGCCCTAAGGGAAGCAACAACATAATAGATAAAATTACATGTTTGGACTGCCCCTCTTATTATAATTTATATTTTCATATTTATATCAGTCTGCTTAGTAAAGGACGCGAATCCGAGACGCCTCACAATGGTACTTTCCTTCCTGGATTTTCTTATTATTTATATATTCATTACATTCTATTTTGTCGTGATTCAGGTGATTCAGTTGAATATATAAATAATGACAAAAGCCAATCTACCCAGCGGCCCAGTAACCATCCCCGGAAGCCTGCATATATATATATATATATATATATATATATATATATATATATATATATATATATATATATATATATATATGTATGTATGTAGTATAACTGAATCACAAAAGTTTGGAACGTGATAAATCCATAAATAAAGGTATAAGCCATGAAGGAAAGATAAACAACTGAGTTTCTGCAAGATCTTTCGACTCAACGTCCTTTACTTAGCAGACAATTGCAAGATCAAAAGATGTCTTATCACGAAATCTTTTAGATCTGCCATAATACAACTTACTTCCCATTGTAATTTTATTATTAGTCAGGGCCTGTTTCATTTAGACCCTTGTATTTATAACATGTTTAAGAATGACTTCAGAGATATAATTACAGACTGAAATACAAATTAGTTGCCTTAGAGATATTTTCTTTGTATATGTATGTTTAATATGTTTCGTGAAT